>NC_048579.1:63125079-63275079 GCF_013265735.2 Oncorhynchus mykiss
TGTGTGTGTGTGCGTGCGTGCGTGTGTGCGTGCGTGCGTGTGTGTGTGTGTGCGTTAATGCGTGTGTGTGTGTGTGTGTGTGTGTGTGTGTGTGTGTGTGTGTGTGTGCGTGCGTGCGTGCGTGCGTGCGTGTGTGTGTGTATGTAGACAGCACTTTTGGAGTCTGAAAAGCCTTGTGTATACACCATCTGTCTGTCTGTCTCATCCACTCACGGACCTGCTGATGGAGCCACGTGCATTTCCATTAGGAGGAAAATACCATGTGGGCTTTGAGGCATTAGATGTGTGCAGTCTGAGCAGCCGAGCCTCAAGTTGACAAAGGTCTTAACCTGAGACAAAGCTTCTAATCAGTTTTCTGGCTGGTTCAGATAGAACAGCAAAGACTTCATAGAAGCAGTCTCCATAATCCAGGACCAGCAAACCAAAGATAATTCCTCTTCCAGACAGTCTCGTCACACTTGCTGTGGTATAGTGGCTCTATTCCACAGCAACTAGAGTAAAAACATAAACAGCATATCATTTATCATCTGTTAAAGCATGCTATGTATTTCTTGGGAATAATACAGAATTCCTTGCAAGTAGGCTACTATCTGTTCCATACAAGGCAGCCTATACCATTCTATTTTATGTATTATTGAAATGATGACACTTACAGTGCCTTGCGAAAGTATTCGGCCCCCTTGAACTTTGCGACCTTTTGCCACATTTCAGGCTTCAAACATAAAGATAGAAAACTGTATTTTTTTGTGAAGAATCAACAACAAGTGGGACACAATCATGAAGTGGAACGACATTTATTGGATATTTCAAACTTTTTTAACAAATCAAAAAATGAAAAATTGGGCGTGCAAAATTATTCAGCCCCCTTAAGTTAATACTTTGTAGCGCCACCTTTTGCTGCGATTACAGCTGTAAGTCGCTTGGGGTATGTCTCTATCAGTTTTGCACATCGAGAGACTGACATTTTTTCCCATTCCTCCTTGCAAAACAGCTTGAGCTCAGTGAGGTTGGATGGAGAGCATTTGTGAACAGCAGTTTTCAGTTCTTTCCACAGATTCTCGATTGGATTCAGGTCTGGACTTTGACTTGGCCATTCTAACACCTGGATATGTTTATTTTTGAACCATTCCATTGTAGATTTTGCTTTATGTTTTGGATCATTGTCTTGTTGGAAGACAAATCTCCGTCCCAGTCGCAGGTCTTTTGCAGACTCCATCAGGTTTTCTTCCAGAATGGTCCTGTATTTGGCTCCATCCATCTTCCCATCAATTTTAACCATCTTCCCTGTCCCTGCTAAAGAAAAGCAGGCCCAAACCATGATGCTGCCACCACCATGTTTGACAGTGGGGATGGTGTGTTCAGGGTGTTGCTTTTACGCCAAACATAACGTTTTGCATTGTTGCCAAAAAGTTCAATTTTGGTTTCATCTGACCAGAGCACCTTCTTCCACATGTTTGGTGTGTCTCCCAGGTGGTTTGTGGCAAACTTTAAACGACACTTTTTATGGATATCTTTAAGAAATGGCTTTCTTCTTGCCACTCTTCCATAAAGTCCAGATTTGTGCAATATACGACTGATTGTTGTCCTATGGACAGAGTCTCCCACCTCAGCTGTAGATCTCTGCAGTTCATCCAGAGTGATCATGGGCCTCTTGGCTGCATCTCTGATCAGTCTTCTCCTTGTATGAGCTGAAAGTTTACAGGGACGGCCAGGTCTTGGTAGATTTGCAGTGGTCTGATACTCCTTCCATTTCAATATTATCGCTTGCACAGTGCTCCTTGGGATGTTTTAAGCTTGGGAAATCTTTTTGTATCCAAATCCGGCTTTAAACTTCTTCACAACAGTATCTCGGACCTGCCTGGTGTGTTCCTTGTTCTTCATGATGCTCTCTGCGCTTTTAACGGACCTCTGAGACTATCACAGTGCAGGTGCATTCATACGGAGACTTGATTACACACAGGTGGATTGTATTTATCATCATTAGTCATTTAGGTCAACTTTGGATCATTCAGAGATCCTCACTGAACTTCTGGAGAGAGTTTGCTGCACTGAAAGTAAAGGGGCTGAATAATTTTGCACGCCCAATTTTTCAGTTTTTGATTTGTTAAAAAAGTTTGAAATATCCAATAAATGTCGTTCCCCTTCATGATTGTGTCCCACTTGTTGTTGATTCTTCACAAAAAAATACAGTTTTATATCTTTATGTTTGAAGCCTGAAATGTGGCAAAAGGTCGCAAAGTTCAAGGGGGCCGAATACTTTCGCAAGGCACTGTATTATTGAAAGTGTTGTGTGCAATCCTACTGTATATCATGACATTGATGGCACTGACATCCCACTCATCTACTGAGACAAAGGTCAAATCCCCATCTGGGCTGTGCATCTTCACAGCTGTCTCATATTGGAGCCTATTCTATGTACAGCACAGGAGGTTGGTGGCGCCTTAATTGGGGAGGACGGGCTCGTGGTAATGGATGGAGTGGATTAAGTGGAATGGTATCAAATACATCAAACATGTGGTTTCCAGTTGTTTGATGCCATTGCATCCTCTCCGGCCATTGTTATGAGCCATCCTCCCCCCTGCAGCCTGTGGTGTGCAGTAAGAGATGACATGAAACAGAACCCTTCCCTACATTCAAAATAACAGTAAAGAGCTTCAGGTTTTTAACGGCCTTCGTTTCATATTCTATTGTATCTTAATAGATGTCAGTCGGCCATTTTGACAGAAGACTACACTATTCACTTTGTTTGGACATTGACTCCCGTTCATCTATGGATTCTCATTCCCCGTAAAAAGAAAGACCAGCATCACGGGGAATATGTTGCCAAGATAGGAAATATTTTATTACAGAGAAGAAAAAAACAACTTTTCTTCCAAAATATAGAAATCTGTACAACTTTCGCACAATCAATTTACATGAACTGTACAAATTTACAGCAGTTCATCACAACATACCCAAGGAAAAGAAAATGAACACAATAAAGATGTACTGACATGAAATCACAAGGTAGAGTAGACAGCTTTTCTTCTTGGGTACGCTCAGATTTTTTAAACGTTTTTCTTGTTTTGTAAGTTTGAAAAAAAACAAAGGATAAGTCTATCAGTACAGGGCCTGGAAACTGATATTTCTTTTACCAAAACCGATTGGTCCTTGCCAACACTCCCATCACAAATGGCTTCACTTAGGAAAATAGTTATCCGTGTTAAAACTAGGAAATGCAAAAGAAATACATCTAAACACCTCAAAACAAATGATTGGCACTTCCCATTGTGTAATGTTATGCATGTATTCTACCATATGGCGTACAATAGCAATAGATTCTAGAATATGTAAAACACCCTAAATGTGAAAGTGGCAATAATTCAAAAATCATTGATGAATCATTGACGATCATTCCCTTCCCGTCCCGCGTCTTAACATGCACAGCTTTTCCAGAAGGGTTTTTATTGAATGTCCGAGGCCTGAGTTTGGTAATACATTCCAGAAGAGACCCCTCGCGTCTCAAAAACGTCACAACTTCAACTTGACATATTTAGTGCATTTTATGTGCTATTACCTCCGACTATTCAAAAACACTTTTCACAACGTTTCTGAAACCTATGTGCACAAAGGCTGAATGGATGCATTTACAGATCCGATATTGTGGACTAAATCCAATTGTTTTGGTGGTGGTGTTACTGTTGAGAAAGAGATCAAACAATTTCGGCTTCGTTTCCTTTTTTAAAAATGAAGTCAAATAGATGATCGGGATAGATGATCAGACTAGGGCGAAGGGGGGGGGGGGGGATGAGATGCTACCTCTGTGACTTTAAAATACATTTTGCAAAAAGAGGGACAACTTGCTACGTCTGAAACACAGACCAATCTCATAACAACATCGATAGCTGGCATAATCGAAGCAATAGAGGAGCTGCAAGGTTTTTAAAAAGCTGCTTTTCAACCACAACAACAAAGCTCTGGGCTACTCTCTCAGACATGTCCATCTGGCTCATGTGGAGACACTGCTTTTTCCACAGATTGCTGAAGGAGCACCAGGAGAAATGGAGAGAGGGGGGACAGTGAGGAGGAGGGGAGTGGATGAGGGAGGATAGGGTGTGCAGTGCATCAACAACCACAGATCCATTACCCATGATCCTCTGTGCTTAGGGAGCTTAAAGCAGCACATGTAGGTCTGATGGGCTGGTGCCCAGCCTGGCCAGCTTAGCGGCTAAAAGCCCCGAAACCCCACAGCCTGTCACATCATCTGTCTGTCTGCAGCGTGACCAACCAGGAGTGAGCTATAGAACGACTGACACCACCATCGTCCTATTGCACTCATGTAAACTAGTTCAGTGCTCAGCCTAAGAAACAAAGAAATTTGGACTGTGTACCGTCACTTCCTATCCTTTGACTCCTCTTTGTTGCCTGTCTCTATGTGGGCTCCCAGTGCAGACGGAGTGCGCTGAGTGCATGTGCTGGCTTTGCTCTCCACCGCCAAGTTGGTTGGGTGGAGGTTAGTTTAGAGGGGGCCGGAGGGATTGTAGCTGCCCTGGACGAGAGTATCCGGCCCTGGCCCCCGCACCACCTCCATTCCCTCCCCTGGGGCGAGGAAAGGTGATATGTGTTACTGCTATCTCCGTACTGCTATTGGGGGAGGGGGTTGGCTGGTTGGTTAGCTGGCTGGGGGTGATATGTGGCACCAGAGGGGCTTCTTGTGTCTGTCTGCCCTGACAGGCACACCTCCAGAGAGGGTCCAGCAGCACCTCGAACCAGGCTGGCGAACATTACGCTGGTTCTCTCTTGGTTCTCCAGAGAATGGCTCATAGGTGTAACATTGAAGTCCTACGTTAGGCAACGCACCCCTCATCCAAACTGAGAGACAGAAGAAAGGAGAGGTGTTGAAAGCCTTGGACCCAGTCAGGGGCGTACAGACTTCCCTTTGGCTACACTCACACACCCCTCGACAGCTGCAGAGAGATCTATCAGAGTTCTATAAGTGTCTCAAATTGCCATCTGTGTGTGTGTGTGTGTGTGTGTGCGTGTGTGTGTATTGCGAGGGGGGGGGGGGGGGGGGGGGGGGGCTTCTGAGAAAAGTGCCTTACAAACGGACAACAGACGCCTAACCTGACACGACACCAAACCGCACCTACCTACCAACACCTGAACGGATCTGAATGAAATGCTTACAGTGTGAAATCTTTTTAAAACCTTCAGTTACTCTCCCAAATTCTATAGAGTGGGGTTTGGCCTGACGTAAGAGCTGTGAGTAATTTACAAAAGAAAAGGAGCTCATGAAAGATGACATTGGAACGAATGGAATGAAGATGGTTTTCTCTAGAAGTACACATCCCACACAATCTAAATGTCAAAAGTGCATTCAATGTCATTTCTTCTGACAGGGCCACAACAACCAAAACAAACGATCCAGATTTCGGTGAGAATATAGTGCCACCTGTGCTACACTATGAATTTGGAGAGGGCCAAAGGTCAGGGTGGGGATGGAGGGATATAAACAAAACGAGAACTTGATTGTGAATTTCAAACCAACATTGATCGAAGGGGAGGGGACAAATACCCAGCCCTCCCCAGAAAGCTACACATACATGGTTGGGGGTGTTGGTGGGGTGCGCTGTGACACACTACTGTCCTTAGCAACAGGTGTCACAGCGCATTCCACTGCACTTCCATATGGAGGGGGAGGGGCTTCCTGAAGCTCGACGCTGGTATATGGGGCAGCCTCTGGGGGTAAAGAAATACCCTATGGTCCAAAAACTGGGTTTTAGAAGAAAATGACTTAGAGCGTTTCCCCAGAGACTGACCTAGAAACAGGCACAGTCCGGACCTCAGCCCCTTAACTTCCTTCCTAGACAGGAAGTACACCCAATAACAACAGGAAGTAGATAAAAGGCTGAAATTTAACGGTATGGTTCTTGACAGCAGTTCCTTGAAGCTTTTGAGAGGGTGGTGGGGGTGGTGGTGACATGGTACCCATTGTAACCACGTGGAGAAGAAAGTGCAAAGTCAACAATGATAGATCTGTGTAAAAAAACAAAAAGCAGCCCCTTCTCTGCGCTGTTTCTCTGTTCGGTTTCTTGGTTTGTTTTAGCTGCCCCCAACAGCTCCACGCTCCACACAGTCCTCCCCGCGGGGAAAAAAACGAAGCCTCCGGTAGATCCCACAACACAACATAACAGACTATGGAGCGAGGAAGGAGAAAGAAATATCAAACCTACAAGGTTTCACCTGGACGATAGGCCACATCCTCTGCCTTTTCTCCTCCTTTTTTTTCTCTTTTTCATTTCATTTCTTTTTAGCTTTAAAAAGGTTCGCCATCGACCAACTAGGGCGAAACCCACGACCCGACGTGGCGGGTGGCAGCCCTTAGCTGGACATAGTCATCATGTTGTAGGCTTTGGAAGGGCTGGTCCTGCCCAGCATCCCCGCCGCCTCCTTGCAGCTGATGTGACTGTCCACCATGGGGGTCGAGGTGACCGCACTGCCTCCCGACGGCGCCGGGGCCACCGGCTGGGACTCGTAGAGCACGCAGATGGAGCCGTCCTCGCCGATGCGGTAGGACACCTCGAAGGGGTCCACCCAGAGGGTGAGCTCACTAGGCAGCAGCAGGTAGAGCTGATTGATGGTCAGGCCGATGCGCTGGCCTGCCTGTCCCACCAGGGGATCCATCTTGTGGTTGATGCGGATGCAGCGGTAGCCCGAGCCCTTGCAGGGCCTGTCGGGGAACCAGTGGTGCTTGTATTGCTCTGTGGAGAAAGAGAGAGGAGGTTATTATATCGGGTTACCATGAGTTTCATCATCATTGGAACACTATTAGGTTACCATGGTATTGCTTGTATTGCCAAAAAAGGGCACAGAGGGGGTAACTGTTGTTCTTCGGTTACCCTATAGTAGAGCCTGTGTAGTTCTGTATGAGGAGACAAGAGAGAGAGGGAGAGAAAGAAAGAGGGATAGATGTAAGAGATGCTGTCTGGTGTTTACAGGTGAGAGCCAGTAAGCTAAATCTCTGCTACTTTCAGACGTCTATCTGAGGGAGAAGCGGGGTGCAAAGCTGTCTGCACCTGATCAGCCTTAGTTCCTAGTGTGTGTGTGTGTGTGTGTGTGTGTGTGTGTGTGTTATGCGAGATTAGGATGCATGTGCTTTGATAACCATTGAATAAGGTCATAAATTGGGACATGAATGTGATTAATAGCATGATAATAACTGTATGAGGCATAGTTGGATTTTAAGTAATTGTATTGCAAATCAAACTATAATCATGTTTTATTTTATTATAGAGTTGCTGGAGTCTAAGGTAATACTGGTTTATGATGTTCTAAGCACACATAGCTAATCTATCACCGTTATGGATTACTCACAGATAATAAATGACATGGTTCCATGGAAAATGGAAGGAAAAAATGGATTGTTTATGTTTTACTGTATTAAACACCCCCCAATAATGATTGTGGAAAAGTAGCGTTGCTTTAGATTGTCTTTTGATTGAATAAAGGTGTTATTCCTTTGTAGGTAATACATGATTCCATTGGAATATCTTATCTGCTTTTTTATCTGATATTTCTAATACCGTGTAATAAAGCATCAACTATTTATATTGGTATTTGGGTTACATGATATAATGACCAACTATTTAGCACAATACTGTAAGTTTCCACTTGGTAATGTGTGTGTGTGTGTGTGTGTGTGTGGTATGTGTGTGTAAAACAGACTGCAGACAGGGGCAGGCTTTGTTGTAGCGCAGTAATAAACCATAACAGTCTGCTTATGGGGCTGATAAGCAGCAATAAACTGTTTGTCGCTCTGTAACCGGAGACTACGTGACACACAGCAGAGAGAGAGAGAAAGAGAGAGAGAGAGAGAGAGAGAGAGAAAGAGACAGAGAGAGAGAGAGAGACAGAGCGAGAGAGAGAAAGAGAGACAGAGAGAGAGAGAGAGAGAAAGAGAGAGAGATAAAGAGAGAGACAGAGACAGAGAGAGAGAAAGAGAGACAGAGAGAGAGAGAGAAAGAGAGAGAGAGAAAGAGAGAGAAGTTTGATTGCACAATCCCCTTCTGGCCGAGCGGCACAAAGTCCTCCATCAAACAGAGCGGAGCTGAACAACAACACTGAGGTGGTGAAGTCCTGGCCAGCAATCTGGGCTGGAGAACTCCCCCTCTTAAAGCCACACCGTCCCTTTTAATATGACGAGTGTGTCCACATACCCGTTGGTGATTCACTGTGATATCATTCGTATGGTATATCTAAAGGGGCGTTAAGTGACAAACTAGGATGGAAGAAGAGTGAGAGAAAATAGGTCACATTACTCATTTTATGGAGAACACGAGAAAGAGAAGAGTTCTCATTCCTTCCCCATTAACTCATTTTAGAAGACGCGCATGCTTTCATAGTATAATAGTAGCCTAACGGAGAAGAATTCAATTAGAAAACCGCTTCTTAGAAGTCTAAATTAACCTAACATCTCTAACAATACTCACATTTACTGTGTCTTGTGTGTGTTGGTATATATACTGTATGTATGTGTGTTCGATATGCATCTGTGTGTGCATGTGATACCAATCATCCTATTTTCTCCACTTAAGACTCCTCAGTATCGTGTTACCCCATTGGTGCATAGTGGCTAAACTGGATGTGTTGCCTGCCTGTCTGTTTGCCTGTGAAAAGCCTCTAAACTAGGCCAGAGCCTGGAGAACACCTGTCCTGCACAACACCCCTGGTAGATAATGTCTCCTTTGTGTTATCAGTAGAACTCTGTGTACTGCACCCTAATGGAGGGCTTGGCACTAGGCAGCTACGATGGGGCTGATCTTTTGCACCACAAAAGAAACGAGGCCTCTGCGAACGAAGGGGCCTATTCTAAAACAGGGGAACGGATGAGTTTCAACTATATATTTTAAATAAAGTAGTTTCCCAGTGCTTCTTTAAAGCCAAGTGCTCTAAGGATATTATGTGGCAATAAAATGTGTGGAGGCTTTTTATTAAATACACATTTGGCTTTGTTTGGGGCATTATTGGGTGATTTCCACTGGTATGTGGTGGTGTGGTTGGGGGAATTATGGCAGTTTCAGATTGGGTCACTGCTCAAACCTTGGTTAAGCAGGTGACTGGTAAACAGGAAGTCCAAATGGTTTACTAACTAGTTAGACAATGAGCACAGTTTCAATGTGGATATTTAGAGCAAGTCCCCCTTCTCCCCCATATACACAAACAACGCCTGTTTATTGAACACACAGACACAATAAACTGTGATAATGAAGCTGTAAGCAACATTGAGATGGCTGGCCTACTTCAGCAGCGGCAGGGGGGGATTCACAGAGTTGTTTATGTCACTCGGGAAGACGAATGAAAAATGGGGGTGAAGGAGGAAGACGGCCACTTCACAAAGTCGCTTTGCAACTTGTTTAATTAGATAATGTAATTCCTACACCCCTCCCCCTATGAAATCCTCTTCCAGCCCCAACCCCACCGCTACCAACCCCCCACTTACCCTCTGACGGCGGCCATTTTGCTCAGTCTGCCTTCAACTTTGGCTGTTTACAAACTGGAGCTATGGCTGTTTACAAACTGGAGCTATGCTCAGACTACAGTTTCCACTCACTTTCTATGCTAATCCTGCACAAACAAAGCCACTTTCATGGAAAATGTTTAGTTGAAAATAGCATTGTAAACTAAAGAGTTTGTTGAATAGAAATAAACAATTCTGTAACCTGATATGCTAAATGTGTAGCCCACATCCGAAACGCTCTAAAATGATATGAATTTGAACGTGAATGGCTTTGCAGATGACACAGCTGTTGCAAAACATGTTCAAATTGAGGTCATGGTGTAGGTGTTCAGTGTTTAGAGGGACAGACACTTGGTGTTAACTGGCAGACGAATGCCAGTTTTAGACTGTTAAAACTGTCTGTATATTTACAACAGGAAATATAAATAAAACATAATTTCAGTGGTTTGTACAAAAAAGGATGCCAAAAACGCATAGTATAGTGGCTGTGTCGATCAATGTATGTGTCCTTATTACAGAGTTAACGTTATTCACTTAGCCAGAATGTCTACACTAAAACATATTGTAAAGAAATAGCTCGTGTTCGTAAATGTTCGTCAACGGCGGGAATCTATACGGGTTATTTATTCTGCATTTGTTATTTCCCTTTTGGTTCTCTAATTTCGATTCGATTGAGGCTCGCTCAAGAGGATCGAGTAAAACATGTAGGTGGCTATAATACTCACAAAGATAACCAGAATCCTATGGGTCTGTTATTTTCCTGGTCGAAATGTTATATATATATATATTTTTTTTTTGCCTGCTCAAATTCATATCCTCCTACGTTTTCTTGTCTGCATTACGTAATTCGATAGCCTAATTCAATTCACTGGGTATAGATTTCCCCCATCTTTATGTTAATTAGGAGTTTATCGACCAGCTGAACTGGTGCTATCGAAAGGTGCACTTCCTTGTTGGAACAAATAGAGTCCGGCTTTTATTACACGTTATTACACTGTAACTAAACTCGAAACATGAATTAGGCGACGATGTATCTGAATAGAACATGGTTGATCCGATCGATTGAATATTGTTGATTGAAGATTGTTGTTCACCTTATCTATTCGTGTCTCTTTTTTTCGTGGTCGGGGGGCGCTTGTGTTACTTTGTGAATAGAGACGCAAATCCCCTTCGGAATGGGATTAAAACACAACTATTCGTTAAAATCATATTCTCAACACACAAAATGACACAACATCAACAGAGGTCATAATCCAAAGTAGCCTTTGAAACGTAGGACAAAACGAGAAGCACATGTCTTACCTGACAAAATATCCTGTAAACTTGCGCTGAATGATTGAAGCTGTCTGTCATTTACGTGTCCTTTTATCCGCAGAAATCTCGACAGAAACCCGACCGCGGCGCTAATCTCTGGTTTCATCGTTCCCCGAGCACAAAGGGTATGCATTGAGAAGGCAACTGCGACGACGATTCGTGCGCTTTTCCTTCATATGATTCCGAAAATGATTCGTTGTTTTTCTCTCCACGTTCGGATAATGATCCGTGTCTTTCGCTTGTTTTATTTCTCTGGCGCCTATGATGGTCATTTATTAGTCGAGGTAGGGACGTTTCGGAGGGTACTACGTGTGCCAGGACGGTACAGTGTGGTGACGGCTGTTGGTAAATAGAGGGGTCTTTCTCTAGGATGCCACGTTGAGGCACCCTTTCAATGTCACTTTACTCCACCAGAGTGAACGAATGTGTTGGAGGAAAGGGGTTTTATATCGCCCCCGCCGTCGGAGGAAAGCGACAGCGCGCAGCTACAACAACAACAAAAAAGGCTCGCCAATCCCGTCCGCCCGACAGCCTGACGAGCCCATAGGAGGAGTGGACTGTTCGCCTCAACGCTCTGAAAATAAACAGGCCACGTGAGAGCAAAATACAAGCATGAAAATTAACCCCTTATATTGTGCTCCCATCGAAAATAACATCATCTTGCACTGGGTTTTCAGTTATTTCATAAAACGGACAGCATAATTATGATTAGGTTCAATGTGCATTAGTGCGTAATTAAGCACACAATTTTGGATACGGTTATGCTAATGATTGTTGGTATTCAAGGCATGCTGTACATGTTGTTGTCATAGTTGCTCTTGCAGGCCATTTTTTGGATCTAGTCTCTGTAGTATAGGGGTTTACCATAATCATTTCCAGTAATTCCCTAATACACACACACAAATGATTGCAGAGTCAGACACAAAATTAAGTATTTCAAACAAATTGATCCTCCTCCCTCCCCTTGTGGTTCTGCTTGTACTTATTTTTGCAAAACTCTGGCTTTGGGTTTCTTTGCCAGTGGAGGTTGGTGAAAGGAGCTATAGGAGGACAGGCTCCACTGATGGTCAGTCAATCGGGATTCCCTCATACAGGATGCATCAGAAATACACACTTTTCTGAGTTTGACATACACTAATGTTTGTGTATGACTTTGGCTATTCCACAATTACACTGCCTGTAAATTACACAAACATTGATTTACAAGTATTACTGGGAGTAGGCCAATGCCCATTAGGTAAATTCTTCTTCATAAAAAGAAAGATGGAATTCTTTACAAGTATTCCTGGCTAAATGGCTTACGGTGCCACAATTCATTTCAGAGAACGACATCATTCACCCGGATGGCCTGCAGCGCCACAATTCATTTCAGAGAACGACATCATTCACACAATGGCCAGTCTTTATTCATTACAGAGGAAAAGAGTGAGAAATTGCTACTCACACCACATGGGGGAAAAGACACATATAGAGACAGAGAGCGAGGGACAGAGACGTTAAGCCAAAGAAGGCTGGAACAAGGTGAGAGACGATGTTAATGAATACCCAGAGCTGAGGAATTCCCCTGACTTTCCCTCTCAGATAAAGAAAGTAAAAGAGAGACAATGAAGATTGGGAGATGGGAGTCAAGGAGTGAGAGAAAGTATGAAAATGTCAGGTGGTATACTGTCATGTTTATACAATCCTTAGGTGCAGCCAGAAGGGATAGAGGGGGGGGGGGGGGGGGGTCTATACTGTTACATATCACAATATTATTTTTGCAAGATATTATATTAATATTTGACTCCAAGTATAGAATTGATTTTACTAGGAAACGTTAGCTAGCTTTAGCCTGCTGTACCTGCGCCAAAACTTGTTCTCCATCTTTAAAAAAAAGAGGGAGCCATCATGATTTCAGCACTTTGATTTCCATGACTGATCTAAACTCATTTTCTCATGCTCTCTCGACTCTCTGCAGCAGACATATAGTGAAAATATGTTTGCCACCTAAGTGTCGTGATAATATCGTATCGTGAGGTCCCTGGCAATTCCCAGCCCTAGTAGCCAGCCACCAGCGGAGGCTGGAATGTGTTACCAGATGTAGCCAGACCAGGGTGGGGTATCCTGCCCTAATGCTTTGCCTGCCTACAGTAAAACCCAATGAATGGGGCCGTTTATCTTGAACCACACATGAAGAGTGGAGGGAAAGAATGTCAGCTCAGGATCAATCGGAGAGAGGGAGCGAGAGAGTAGAGAGAGCAAGAGAGAACTGGATGCCCACTGGAGTGTGTGTGTGTGTGTGTGTTTTCCACAAACACACTGACTCACAGTGCTGACTGAGAGGCCGTGGATACACACACAGTCATGCAAACAGTTGCACACACAGTTGTGAGCACACACATACACACACAAAACACACACACGCGCAAACACAAACACACGGCTGTGGGTCACTGCAAAGCTAAACCAACAGTGTCTGGTCAACAAGAGCAGACCCAGAGAGAAGAGAGAGAGCCCTTATACATTCTCATACCCACAACAGCCTGATTTCACTATATTGCCTAAATGTTGTGGAAACATTGATTGCTGTGCTTCTGCGGGTTTGAACAGGTAACTGACAGCTTTGCGACTACTGTAGCCTAAATCCCTTTTGCTCTGAAAAAAAAGGATTTCTACATGTTTTCCTAACATTAGGCAGAGCTCTCTAATCATGTACTACTTAACAAATCAACCTGTCAACAGTCAGACAACAGACATCTTCAAAGTCTAGGTTAAAATAACAACCACACAGGCCTGGCCTAGTTTATGGAAAATTATACTCGCTGGTTCACATGAGAGTAAAGTGTTTGGGTGTGGCACAGACAGGGTTAATGGAAGACAGAAAACAAAACTGCTGGGGAACTTTCCACGCTCCTCCCCCTTTTCGATCCAGACCTACAGATATACAGGGAAGTAACTCATCCCCCGCAAACCACTAACTTTCCATGACTCCCGTGTCTTCTCCCCGAGCTCAGTGGAGCTATGCTTTGACTGCAGGAGGTGGTTCTGGGAATGGAGTGGAATAGGACTATTTTGTTGTGTGGCTTGAAATTACACACACACACACACACACGCACATGCACACGCACACACACACACACACACACACGTCTATGTTGAAAGAAAGTTTAGAGAGTAAGTTTAGGTTTCTACAGTACTTCTGCATTTGGTCACGATTTGTTTATATTCACAGCTACATGTATTTGCAGTATCAGTAGTCATTTTTCAAAGATAAAGTGAAGATATGAGGCCCAAAACAAAGTCCTAGAGACGACAGGCTCCGTGTGGTTATTCTCAAAGGTACAAGGCTGACTTCCATCGTAATGTATAATAACCGATCTATAAATACTTAGCTAAGTCTCCATATTTATGAATGTCTCTATCCCTCTCACGCCTAGCAGTCTTAGCTAAGTCAGGTATTTGTGCTTGAATCATATCATGCATATCATGCATATCATATCATGCATATCTCTTCAATTACAGTATCAGTCTGTTTTGAGGTTCATCCATGGGGCAGATGTTTGCTTGTAAACAGGTTCACCACATGTGCCCAATTCTATGAACAGTACATCCTATACAAGTATAAGCTGTGTATATGTGTCAATGCACATATGTAGATCAATGTGTCCAGTATCTGGGTTTTTGCATGTATGTGTGTGTCTACTTTTGAGTGTGTGTTGTGGTGGTTAGGTGTTGTAGGGTGAATTAAGTCTTAGTTAGGCTGGAGTTACACGAAGTAACTTGGACACAACATTGGTTGCTTGCAAATAGGTTTCTTCTTGATTGAACCCCTTTGCACTACTAAGCAACTCATCTGCAACGTTGTTGCATCCAGTGGTTGTGACTAGTACAACATGGAGTACAGCTACGGACGAGATTTACCATTCAACTACCGCAAGAGTTTGAATTTCCATTTTGAAGCCTGATGAGTCAAATATCACTTCGATTTGCTCAAAGTAAAAATCTATGGTTTCACTGGCGATTGATATTTTATCAAAAATTAACAGTGTACTGTTGCTTGTATGCATAGACACTGCTTCACAATGATAGCGAACTAACGTCATATCTAGGTAAACAAAACAGTAGTGTGCAATGTATTTATTCATATTTATCCTATCACGTAAATCGCGCTTGCCACATTCCGGTGGAGGTGGGATTTGGGAAATAAACTTCAATGTATCCAATTAATTGCCAGCGCACTGATACAATATAAACAAGCCAATTTGTCCTACTAAATGCCGATGCAGCCTAAATGTGGTCTTTCCAAATTAATTCCAAAATAAAACTATAAAACTATGTCCCCGTACCACCTGTTGACTGCACATTGCTGTCATACCTGATATCCGTCTCCCCGACACATCATTTGACTTCAAAAACGTCCAAACTCTCGCAGTAGTTCAATGGTAAATCTCGTCCGTAGCGCTACTCCATCACAACTTTGTGCAACAAGTTGCAGGCAACAGTCAACCAAAACGAATGCGTTTTTCACATAATCCATTGGTGATTTCAAGACTCAACCCAGTTGTCATGTCAACACAGCTATCAGGCAGTAGTGCTGCTTGAACGACTATTGCAGGGTTTGTAAGGTCATGAAAATCCTAGAAAAGTCATGGTATTTATTGTGTTTTCCAGGCCTGGAAAAGTTTAGGAAAATAAATCAAATCTGAAAAGTTTTCGAAAAGTCATGGAAATTAATGTAATAATTTCTGTTAATTTAATTTATTTAGGCACAGTATTTTAATATGTTATCAATCACATCAAAATCAACATATTAGCCAGGATCGGAATATGACACAATAACTCATCTGTGTGGCATCAAATGCATGTGTGTGTGTGGACAGTTGCTGAAGGAGAGAGAGACGGCTGGGCATTACAGCAGCAGGTAGGCCTATAAAATATAATAGTGAACAGATCTAGGTAGCCAATTCAAAACATTTCTTGTAGCCTGGCTAGTTCTCGCTCTAGTTAACTGTTTAGCTATTATGTCATTTTTTTCGGCATATGCCATAATAAATTCCTGAGGTGTGGCGGGCTGCCACACTGGGTGCCCGGGGAGCAGTTGTTGTGGGTTTTTTTCTGTGACTAGGCACTGACCTAATATAATCGCATGGTGTGCTTTCTCCGTAAAGCCTTTTTGAAATCGGACACTGTGGTTGGATTTACAAGAAGTTTAACTTTAAAATGGTGTATAATACTTGTATGTTTGAGGAATTTTAATTCTGGGATTTCTGTTGTTTTGAATTTGGCACCCTGCAATTTCACTGGCTGTTGTCAACGTGGGACGCTACCAGAGAGGATAAGAGCCATGCTCAAAGGCACAACAGCAGGCAATGACATCTAGGATTTGATACCAGCAACCCTTCGGTTAACAGCTCACTTCCCACAGGATTTTCCCATTGGACCCGGGATTTGAAATGGCAACCCTCCGTTTGCTGACTCGCCTCTCTAACCGCCAGGCTACCTGCCGCCCCAAATTGACATCATGGAAATTTGGTTAAAGGTCATGGACAAGTCATGGAAAAGTAATGAAACTCATCTGTCTAAACCCTGCTATTGATAAAAGAGACATTAGTTGTATAAATAGATATTGGCCTCATGGCTAGATTGGCAGCCCAAACCTCTCCCTGACTGTGCTAGCTTGCTAATGTCTTGGTAGCTTGGTTAGCTCATTGCTAACTGTGTTGGTGTGTGCAATATCATTTTGGCTAGATACAGTATATATACAAAAGTACATGGACACCCCTTCAAATTTGTGGATTCGACTAATTCAGCCACACCCGTTGTTCACAGGTGTATAATATCGAGCACACAGCCATGCAATCTCCAAAGACAAACATAGACAAACATTGGCATTAGAATGACCTTACATGGCACCGTCATAGGATGCCACCTTTCCAACAAGTCAGTTAATCAAATGTCTGCCCTGCTAGAGCTGCCCCGGTTAACTGTAAGTGCTGTTATTGTGAAGTGGAAACGTTTAGGAGCAACAACGGCTCAGCAGCGAAGTGGTAGGCCACACAAGCTCACAGAACAGGACTGCAAAGTGCAGAAGCGCGTAGAGCGTAAAATCGTGTGTCCTTGGTTGCAACACTCACTACTGAGTTCCAAACTGCCTCTGGAAGCATCGTCAACACAAGAACTGTTCGTCGGGAGCTTCATGAAATGGGTTTCCATGGCCTAGCAGCCGTACACAAACCCAAGATTACCATGCGCAATGCCTAGAGGTGGCTGGAGTGGTAAAGTTTGGTGGAGGAGAAATAATGTTCTAGGGCTGTTTTTCATTGTTTTGGGCTAGCACCTTAGTTCCAGTGAAGGGAAGTCTTAACACTACAGCATACAATAACATTCTAGACAATTCTGTGCTTCCAACAGTTTATGGAAGGCCCTTTCTTGTTTCAGAAGGACAAAGCAAGGTCCATACAGAAATGGTTTGTTGAGATCGGTGTGGAAGAACTTGACTGGCCTGCACAAAGCCCTGACCTCAAGCCCATCGAACACCTTTGTGATGAATTGGAACGCCGACTGCGAGCCAGGCCTAATCGCCCAACATCAGCGCCCCCACCTCACTAATGCTTGTGGCTGAATGGAAGCAAGTCCCCACAGCAATGTTCCAACATCTAGTGGAAAGCCTTCCCAGAAGAGGGGAGGCTGTTATAGCAGCAAAGGGGGGACCAACTCCATATTCATTCCCATAAGTTTGGAATGAGATGTTTGACATGCAGGTGTCCATATACTTTTGGTCATGTAGTGTAGCTTGTACAGGCTGCATTTTATCTATTTCCATAGTGTTCCAATAACCAAACATTTGGATAAACAAATAAATTGTGAAACCACAATGTAATGCAGCAGATGACATGACGTGGGAAACAGACAAACTGGGTCTGGGTCATATTCAATGGGCACCAGACGGAAGAAAACATACTGGAAACAGAGAGGGACTTTTCCAGTAACAAACAATATTTATAATTTTCTGTGTCAAAACATTTTGCTACAGTGTGCCCTACTGAACACATCCCTGATGACTACAGCCTCACAGGAAAACTACTGCGGTGTGCTGTCTTAATTAAGTTCATGGGGATAGTAGAAAAACAGGAAAAATCGAATCCAACAAAAGAGTATTAGATGGTTTGAAGATTCTTGTCACGACTTCCGCCGAAGTCGGCTCCTCTCCTTGTTCGGGCGGCGTTCGGCGGTCGACGTCACCTGTCTTCTAGCCATCGCCGCTCCACTTTTCATTGTTCCATGTGTTTTGTCTTGTTTCCCCGCACACCTGGTTTACATTCCCTAATCACACTACATATATATTCCCTCTGTTCCCCCCATGTCTTTGTGTGGAATTGTTTTGTTACATGTTTTGTGTGACGCGCCAGGCTGGTTTTTCCCCGGGTACCGTGTTTAACCCCAAGTAGGTTTAATTATTAAACGTTTGCATCATTGTGACTGTTGTCGCGCTTTTCACTTTTGCCATTGGCTGGAGGTTTTGTTGACGCAGTCGCGTCCGTCTGTTGTTGCTTCTGCCAAATAAAGTGTGCGCCTGTTCACAACTCTCTGCTCTCCTGCACCTGACTTCTATACCAGTAGCGCACAACCTGACAATTCTAAGGTCCCTGCACACATTCATAGTATATTGTTCCCCAGCTTTATTACAGACTGGTACGGACTAGTAATGTTGGTGATCCAGGTAAACTTGTGAGAAAAACTTTCATCTTGGCAATTAAGTGAGTATAATGATTTTATTTCTGTACTAATAAAAGTGGCATGTGCCTACAATGATGTCAAAATGGTTACATTTGCATGAAATTGCTTTTAGACACACACACACACACACACACACACAAACACACAGTTATCAGGTAGGCTTTTTAGTTGGGGAGATGACGCCACTCCTTGAACAGCCGCCTCTTTAAGTGCTGAGTGGGCGTGTGCGCATACATGAGTCAACACAATACCAATGACTGTGCCCGAGCATGACTCACCCTTTAAACAGGCTCAAACAGCTGGTGATCAGATAGAGCTTGGGCCTACCGCAGTCAGCATGCCATGCCACCAACGGCATCTGTCTCTGGGTAAGACTTTGGGGTTAGCCTATCTCCGTCCACCTCACTTTAACATCTGTGGAGATAGATAGATAGATGCATGTTTTTTTACTGAAGAATGTGTTTGTTTTAGATAATTGTGTTTTGATTTTCATATTTTGTGTTTGTTGACTATATAGACATGTATAGTGTAATTGTTGACTATATAGATATGTATAGTGTAATTGTTGACTATATAGACATGTATAGTGTAATTGATGACTATATAGACATGTATAGTGTAATTGATGACTATATAGATATGTATAGTGTAATTGTTGACTATATAGACATGTGTAGTGTAATTGATGACTATATAGACATGTATAGTGTAATTGATTACTATATAGACATGTATAGTGTAATTGATTACTATATAGACATGTATAGTGTAATTGATGACTATATAGACATGTATAGTGTAATTGTTGACTATATAGACATGTGTAGTGTAATTGATGACTATATAGACATGTATAGTGTAATTGTTGACTATATAGACATGTGTAGTGTAATTGATGACTATATAGACATGTGTAGTGTAATTGATGACTATATAGACATGTATAGTGTAATTGATGACTATATAGACATGTATAGTGTAATTGTAAACGCCGCCCGAACAAGTAGGGACCGACGTCACGCCCTGACCATAGAGAGCTTTTTATTCTCTATGTTGGTTAGGTCGGGATGTGATTAAGGGTGGGTTATCTAGGTGAATTGTATATCTATGTTGGCCTGATATGGTTCCCAATCAGAGGCAGCTGTTTTTCGTTGTCTCTGATTGGGGATCATATTTAGGTAGCCATTTCCCCATTGAGCTTTGTGGGATCTTGTCTAGGTAGAGTTGCCTGCGAGCACTACTCTGAGCTTCATGTTTCGTTTATTCGCTTTATTGTTTTTGTTCGTTGAGTTTTTCTTCCAAATAAAAGGATGGAAACATACCACGCTGCATCTTGGTACAGTTATTATGACGAATGTGACACCTACATGGCAATATTTGTGATAATTAAGGAGAACTAAAACGGCATAGCCTACATTTGAACATTGTCACGATCGGCGTATGAATAATTGGACCAAGGCGCAGTGTGAGTAGAGTTCCACATTTGAATGATAGTGAAACTTCCAAAACAACAAAGACAACAATCGTGAAATATGTAGCGCACATAGGCACTCATACAAAACAATATCCCCCCCTAGCAGGTGGGAAAAAAGGACACACTAAGTGTGTAACGATTATCAGCTGCCTCCAATTGGGAACCATACACACACACACCAACATAGAAATATAATACCTAGAAACCCCCCCTAGTCACGCCCTGACCTATTACACCATAAAAAACCCATAGGGCTCTCTATGGTCAGGGCATGACAAACACCACCACAGAAGCTTCACTATTCGATATCTTCCCAATTAAGTAACCTAGTTTTGTTGTTTGGCTACTTGAACAGAACAAGGGCCGATGACTCACAGCCCACCTCTTCCAATGCATTGAGGAAACGTGTGCATCTAATTCTACTAGATCAGGTATTCTCAAACAAAAAAAATTTATCCTCACATTTTCAAACAGTCCATTTATATTTTTCAATGGGGCTATACATTTGGGTGAGTTTTTTTTCTCGCCCGAGTAGCCTCGTTTCACTGGCAAAAATAAAATTAAACCATCTACTGTTCAGTGAAATAACAACACAATGTCAAATACAGGTAGTCTAGTCAAATACTAAACATGGAAGCATCGTCAACACAAGAACTGTTCGTCGGGAGCTTCATGAAATGGGTTTCCATGGCCTAGCAGCCGTACACAAACCCAAGATTACCATGCGCAATGCCTAGAGGTGGCTGGAGTGGTAAAGTTTGGTGGAGGAGAAATAATGTTCTAGGGCTGTTTTTCATTGTTTTGGGCTAGCACCTTAGTTCCAGTGAAGGGAAGTCTTAACACTACAGCATACAATAACATTCTAGACAATTCTGTGCTTCCAACAGTTTATGGAAGGCCCTTTCTTGTTTCAGAAGGACAAAGCAAGGTCCATACAGAAATGGTTTGTTGAGATCGGTGTGGAAGAACTTGACTGGCCTGCACAAAGCCCTGACCTCAAGCCCATCGAACACCTTTGTGATGAATTGGAACGCCGACTGCGAGCCAGGCCTAATCGCCCAACATCAGCGCCCCCACCTCACTAATGCTTGTGGCTGAATGGAAGCAAGTCCCCACAGCAATGTTCCAACATCTAGTGGAAAGCCTTCCCAGAAGAGGGGAGGCTGTTATAGCAGCAAAGGGGGGACCAACTCCATATTCATTCCCATAAGTTTGGAATGAGATGTTTGACATGCAGGTGTCCATATACTTTTGGTCATGTAGTGTAGCTTGTACAGGCTGCATTTTATCTATTTCCATAGTGTTACAATAACCAAACATTTGGATAAACAAATAAATTGTGAAACCACGATGTAATGCAGCAGATGACATGACGTGGGAAACAGACAAACTGGGTCTGGGTCATATTCAATGGGCACCAGACGGAAGAAAACATACTGGAAACAGAGAGGGACTTTTCCAGTAACAAACAATATTTATAATTTTCTGTGTCAAAACATTTTGCTACAGTGTGCCCTACTGAACACATCCCTGATGACTACAGCCTCACAGGAAAACTACTGCGGTGTGCTGTCTTAATTAAGTTCATGGGGATAGTAGAAAAACAGGAAAAATCGAATCCAACAAAAGAGTATTAGATGGTTTGAAGATTCTTGTCACGACTTCCGCCGAAGTCGGCTCCTCTCCTTGTTCGGGCGGCGTTCGGCGGTCGACGTCACCTGTCTTCTAGCCATCGCCGCTCCACTTTTCATTGTTCCATGTGTTTTGTCTTGTTTCCCCGCACACCTGGTTTACATTCCCTAATCACACTACATATATATTCCCTCTGTTCCCCCCATGTCTTTGTGTGGAATTGTTTTGTTACATGTTTTGTGTGACGCGCCAGGCTGGTTTTTCCCCGGGTACCGTGTTTAACCCCAAGTAGGTTTAATTATTAAACGTTTGCATCATTGTGACTGTTGTCGCGCTTTTCACTTTTGCCATTGGCTGGAGGTTTTGTTGACGCAGTCGCGTCCGTCTGTTGTTGCTTCTGCCAAATAAAGTGTGCGCCTGTTCACAACTCTCTGCTCTCCTGCACCTGACTTCTATACCAGTAGCGCACAACCTGACAATTCTAAGGTCCCTGCACACATTCATAGTATATTGTTCCCCAGCTTTATTACAGACTGGTACGGACTAGTAATGTTGGTGATCCAGGTAAACTTGTGAGAAAAACTTTCATCTTGGCAATTAAGTGAGTATAATGATTTTATTTCTGTACTAATAAAAGTGGCATGTGCCTACAATGATGTCAAAATGGTTACATTTGCATGAAATTGCTTTTAGACACACACACACACACACACACACACACACACACACACACAGTTATCAGGTAGGCTTTTTAGTTGGGGAGATGACGCCACTCCTTGAACAGCCGCCTCTTTAAGTGCTGAGTGGGCGTGTGCGCATACATGAGTCAACACAAAACCAATGACTGTGCCCGAGCATGACTCACCCTTTAAACAGGCTCAAACAGCTGGTGATCAGATAGAGCTTGGGCCTACCACAGTCAGCATGCCATGCCACCAACATGCCATGCCACCGTCTCTGGCTAAAACTGTGGGGTTAGCCTATCTCCGTCCACCTCACTTTAACATCTGTGGAGATAGATAGATAGATGCATGTTTTTTTACTGAAGAATGTGTTTGTTTTAGATAATTGTGTTTTGATTTTCATATTTTGTGTAATTGTTGACTATATAGACATGTATAGTGTAATTGATGACTATATAGATATGTATAGTGTAATTGTTGACTATATAGACATGTATAGTGTAATTGATGACTATATAGACATGTATAGTGTAATTGATGACTATATAGACATGTATAGTGTAATTGATGACTATATAGACATGTATAGTGTAATTGTTGACTATATAGACATGTATAGTGTAATTGTTGACTATATAGACATGTATAGTGTAATTGATGACTATATAGACATGTATAGTGTAATTGATTACTATATAGACATGTATAGTGTAATTGATGACTATATAGACATGTGTAGTGTAATTGATTACTATATAGACATGTGTAGTGTAATTGATGACTATATAGACATGTATAGTGTAATTGATGACTATATAGACATGTATAGTGTAATTGTTGACTATATAGACATGTATAGTGTAATTGATGACTATATAGACATGTATAGTGTAATTGTTGACTATATAGACATGTATAGTGTAATTGATGACTATATAGACATGTATAGTGTAATTGTTGACTATATAGACATGTATAGTGTAATTGTTGACTATATAGACATGTATAGTGTAATTGTTGACTATATAGACATGTATAGTGTAATTGTTGACTATATAGACATGTATAGTGTAATTGTTGACTATATAGATATGTATAGTGTAATTGTTGACTATATAGACATGTATAGTGTAATTGATGACTATATAGACATGTATAGTGTAATTGTAAACGCCGCCCGAACAAGTAGGGACCGACGTCACGCCCTGACCATAGAGAGCTTTTATTCTCTATGTTGGTTGGGTCGGGGTGTGATTTAGGGTGGGTTATCTAGGTGAATTATATTTCTATGTTGGCCTAGTATGGTTCCCAATCAGAGGCAGCTGTTTATCGTTGTCTCTGATTGGGGATCATATTTAGGTAGCCATTTCCCCATTGAGCTTTGTGGGATCTTGTCTAGGTAGAGTTGCCTGCGAGCACTACTCTGAGCTTCATGTTTCGTTTATTCGCTTTATTGTTTTTGTTCGTTAAGTTTTTCTTCCAAGTAAAAGGATGGAAACATACCACGCTGCATCTTGGTACAGTTATTATGACGAATGTGACACCTACATGGCAATATTTGTGATAATTAAGGAGAACTAAAACGGCATAGCCTACATTTGAACATTGTCACGATCGGCGTATGAATAATTGGACCAAGGCGCAGTGTGAGTAGAGTTCCACATTTGAATGATAGTGAAACTTCCAAAACAACAAAGACAACAATCGTGAAATATGTAGCGCACATAGGCACTCATACAAAACAATATCCCCCCCTAGCAGGTGGGAAAAAAGGACACACTAAGTGTGTAACGATTATCAGCTGCCTCCAATTGGGAACCATACACACACACACCAACATAGAAATATAATACCTAGAAACCCCCCCTAGTCACGCCCTGACCTATTACACCATAGAAAACCCAGAGGGCTCTCTATGGTCAGGGCATGACAAACACCACCACAGAAGCTTCACTATTCGATATCTTCCCAATTAAGTAACCTAGTTTTGTTGTTTGGCTACTTGAACAGAACAAGGGCCGATGACTCACAGCCCACCTCTTCCAATGCATTGAGGAAACGTGTGCATCTAATTCTACTAGATCAGGTATTCTCAAACAAAAAAAATGTATCCTCACATTTTCAAACAGTCCATTTATATTTTTCAATGGGGCTATACATTTGGGTGAGTTTTTTTTCTCGCCCGAGTAGCCTCGTTTCACTGGCAAAAATAAAAATTAAACCATCTACTGTTCAGTGAAATAACAACACAATGTCAAATACAGGTAGTCTAGTCAAATAATAAACATCCAATCACATTAACCATTACTCTCTTGCGGGAATTCCACTAAAGGTCCGTATGTAGCCAAACGTAGCTGCTGCTCATGTTGGTATCTGTACTGATGGCGCAAAAGCCATGACAGGGAGACATAATGGGGTGGTAACGCGAGTGCAAGCAGTTGCTCCCGACGCCACTTGGGTATGCTGCAGCAACCACCGAGAGGCTCTTGCTGTCAAAGGAATGCCTGACAGCTTGAAAGACGTTTTGGACACTACAGTGAAAACAGTTAACTATGTTAACAAGGCCCCTGAACTCTTGTGTATTTTCTGCACTATGCAATGATATGGGCAGCTGTCATGCCCTGGCCTTAGAGGGCCTTTTTATTTCTCTATTTGGTTAGGTCAGGGTGTGATTTGGGTGGGCATTATAGTTTTTCTATTTCTTTGTTGGCCAGGTATGGTTCCCAATCAGAGGCATCTGTCTATCCTTGTCTCTGATTCGGGATCATACTTAGGCAGCCTTTTTCCACCTTTAGTTTGTGGGATCTTGTTTGTGTGTAGTTGCTTTCTGCACTGCATGTAGCTTTACGTGTGTTGTGTATTTTGTTGTTTTTTCAGTGTCATTTAATAAAAGATAGATGTACGCCTACCACGCTGCACCTTGGTCTAATTCTTCCATCAACGAACGTGACAGCAGTGACCATGTAACGCTTTTACAACATACACTTCTAGGTCACACCCCTCACTTCTGTCTCACCCTGACCTAGAAGTGCGCTGGTTATCAAGGGGCAAAGTATTGACATGTTTTCTTTTATTGAGAGACGAGCTTAAAGCTTAAAAACATAATTCCACTTTGACATTATGGTGTATTGTGTGTAGGCCAGTGCCAACAAAAATTCAATTGAATCCATATTAAATTCAGCCTGTAACACAAACAAATGTGGTAAAAATCAAGGGGTGTGAATACTTTCTAAAGGTGCTGTACGTGTTCCTGAGAGTCTCCTCTTTCAGTAAAGGGGTCATCATATTTTGAAGTTTAAAAAGATAGAGACACATTCGTAAGAAGAAAAAAAGAAACTACTCTGTTTACTACAACCGCATCTAGCGGCTACCTGAGGTTACTGATGTAACCCCGGTTCTATATACCCAGCGCTCAATTTTATTTATTTTATTTCAGAGTTTCTCTCGCTACCCCATTTTCAAATCAGGCGACCACTAGTTTGGAAAAACCTGATGTAGGTCCTCCCTCTCTCAGAATCAGAATCACGTAATTCGCCTACTACATTGACTTAGTGAATAGGTTCTGCCAGCAACAGACAATGTACAGACAGAAGACAGACATATAGTCAACATACAGAATATACAATATAAATACAGTAAACAAAAAACTCTGGAGTAGAAGTATATTGATTTACATACAGTACACTCAGCACATCCTTCTGATTCATATGCCATTTAGCATTGTTATCCAAAGCAACTTAAAGTAGTGAGTGCATACATTTTCTTATTTCTGGCCCCAACAACGGGAATCAGACACACTATCTTGATGTTTAAAGCACCATACTCTGCCAGCTGAGCCACACAGGACCACGGGTGGGTCTGGGCTTTGAACTTTTGGCGGGTGGCCACTTCTCTGGGGTTTGACAAGCCTTTCTGCCACCTTGTCACAAAGCACTTCCAATCTCTCAACCAGAGTGTCTCTTATGTAAAACAGGTAAATGCCACCATGGGCCATTAGTCCTTCATTGATTCTGGAGTTCTCCGCGCCCTCGGTACAGTAGCAAGGTAAACAGTAACCCCGTGTGGCTATGAGAGAGAACCCAAACACCAGGAAGAGGGGGACAATGGAGCTGCTATGAGAGAGAACCCAAACACCAGGAAGAGGGGGACAATGGAGCTGCTATGAGAGAGAACCCAAACACCAGGAAGAGGGGGTCAATGGAGCTGCTATGAGAGAGAACCCAAACACCAGGAAGAGGGGGTCAATGGAGCTGCTATGAGAGAGAACCCAAACACCAGGAAGAGGGGGACAATGGAGCTGCTATGAGAGAGAACCCAAACACCAGGAAGAGGGGGTCAATGGAGCTGCTATGAGAGAGAACCCAAACACCAGGAAGAGGGGGTCAATGGAGCTGCTATGAGAGAGAACCCAAACACCAGGAAGAGGGGAACAATGGAGCTGCTATGAGAGAGAACCCAAACACCAGGAAGAGGGGGACAATGGAGCTGCTACACTATTAAATTTGGTATTCAGGGCACTTTGTCAAACCTGCTCCTGCGGCAGTACTAGACTACAAACAATACTAGTGTGTTTTTAGGTCCAGTACTAGACTATCTGTCACGGAATTCTAGGAGTGGTGGGTGTAGGGTCAGGCGCAGAGAGCAATACTTCCAATGGATGCGTTTATTTTGCTTGGTCTAGCCAACAATCAGGCAATGACCATAATTCAGGTATGTCTCCAAAAACCAGGAAATAACATACAACAAATTATGCAGGAGAAAAACAACTTCACCACCGACAGTAGGAATAAGCCCGCACAAAAGCAGGCGGGCACTGGAAGTTTAAATAGACCATTGATGAACCAAAATGAGCAACAGGTGAAAACAATCAAGACAAAACCAACAGAAAAGAAAAAGGGATCGGTGGCGACCGCTGGGGGCCGCCCGAACAGGGAGAGGACAGGGAGTGGGAGTCGTGACAGTAATCTCCCCCCCTCCCCCGAGCTGCGGCTGCCGCATCACGTCGACACCGGCCTCGAGGACTACCCGCAGAGGCGCAGGGCGATCCGGATGGAGAAGGTGGAAATCACTCAGCAATGGATCCTAGATGTCCTCCACTGGTACCCAGCACCTCTCCTCCAGACCGTACCCCTTCTAATCCATGAGGTACTGCAGGCCCCTCACCCGGCGTCGAGAGTCCAGGATGGAACGTACCGTGTACGCCGGGGGACCCTCGATGTCCAGAGGGTGCGGAGGGACCTCCGGCACCTCACCTTCCTGCAGAGCAGGCGTAGGGGCAGGTTTCGGGTCGAGAGCCAGACCCGGTCCCCCGGTGCGAACACGGGGGCCTCACTGGGGTGGCGGTCAGCACTCACCTTCTGCCGCCCACCAGCCCGTTTTAGCGATTCCTGGACAGCTCTCCAGGTCTCCTTTGAGCGCTGCACCCATTCCTCCACCGCAGGAGCCTCGGTCGGGCTCTGATGCCAAGGTGCCAGGACCGTCTGTTAGCCCAACACACACTGGAAAGGCGACAGGTTTGTGGAGGAGTGACGGAGTGAGTTTTGGGCCACCTCCGCCCATGGGATGTAACTCGCCCATTCTCCTGGCCGGTCCTGGCAATACGACCACAGAAACCTACCCACATCCTGGTTCACTCTCTCCACCTGCCCATTGCTCTCGGGGTGAAAACCTGAGGTCAGGCTGATCGAGACCCGCAGACGCTCCATGAAGGCCCTGCAAACCCGGGATGTGAACTGGGGACCCCGATCAGAAACTATGTTCTCAGGCACCTCGTAGTGCCGGAAGATGTTGGTAAACAGGGCATCCGCAGTCTGCAGGGCCGTAGGGAGACCGGGCAACGGGAGGAGACGTCAGGACTTTGAAAACCGATCAACAACGACCAGGATCGTGGTGTTCCCCTGAGACGGGGGAAGGTCGGTGAGGAAGTCCACCGACAGACGTCACCAAGGCCGTTGTGGGGTTCGGGGAGGGGCTGTAACTTCCCTCTAGGCAGGTGTCTGGGAGCCTTACTCTGAGTGCACACCGAACAGGAAGAGACATAAAACCTCACGTCCTTAGCTAAAGTGGGCCATAAGAAGTTCCCCCTAAGACCCCGCACCGTCCTCTCAATTCCCGGATGACCCGAGAGGGTAGCGTGTGGGCCCACCGGATCAATTTGTCACGAACACCAAGCGGCACGTACTTCCGGCCCGCTGGACACTGTGGTGGCGTGAGTTCTAACCGTGACGCCCGCTCAATGTCCGCATCCACCTCCCATACTACAGGTGCCACCAGACAAGAGGCCGGAAGTATGGGAGTATGATCAATGGACCGCTCCTCAGCATCATAGAGACGGCACAGTGCGTCTGCCTTAGTGTTACGGGAACCTGGTCTATAAGAGATGGTGAAATGAAATCTGGTGAAAAACATGGCCCACCTTGCCTGGCAAGGATTCAGTCTCCTCGCTGCCCGGATGTACTCCAGATTATGGTGGTCAGTCCAGATGAGAAAAGGGTGAGCTTTTACCACAGCCAGCAACTTCTGGTCCCCCACATCATAGTTTTGCTCCGCCGGACTGAGCTTTCTCAAAAAAAAAGTTTGGGGGCGAAGCTTCGGTGGCGTGCCCAAGTGTTGTGATAGCACGGCTCCAACCCCTGCCTCGGACGCGTCCACCTCCACCATGAATGCCAAAGAGGGGTCTGGATGAGCCAATACGGGAGCATCGGTAAACAGCGCCTTCAGATGAATAAAAGCTCTGCTCGCCTCCGCTGACCACCGCAATTGCACCGGCCCCCCCTTCAGCAGTGAGGTAATGGGAGCAGACAAATGGCCAAAACCCTGGATAAACCTCCGGTAGTAATCGGCCAATTACGCATGGCTGCAACGCGGTCACACTCCATCTGAATAAATGGCTGAAGCAATCAGAATGTCATCGATATAAACCACCACACCCTGCCCGTGCAGGTCCCTGAGAATCTCGTCTACAAATGATTGAAAGACAGCTGGAGCATTCTTCAACCCATACGGCATGACGAGGTACTCATAATGGCCAGATGTGGTACTAAACGCGGTCTTCCACTCATCTCCCTCCCAGATACGCACCAAGTAACTAAACCCCACTGTGATGGAATTTAGACCTCTATAATCAATGCACGGACGCAGACCTTCCTCATTCTTCTTCACAAAAAATAAACTCTAGGAGACGGGTGACGTGGAGGGCCGAATATACCCCTGTCCCAGAGATTCAGTGACATATGTCCCCACAGCCACCGTCTCCTCCTGTGACAGCGGGGACACGTGACTCCTGGGAAGTGCTGTGTTTACCCTGGAGGTTTATCGCACAATCCCCTCGTCGATGAGGTGGTAATTGGGTCGTCCTCTTTTTACAGAAAGTGATAGCCAAATCGGCATATTCTGAGGGAATACGCACAGTGGAAACCTGTTCTGGACTCTCCATCGTCGTTGCACCGATGGAAACTTCTATACACCTACCTGAACACTCCTCTAACCATCTCTTTAGAGCCCCCTGTGAATAGCCAACCAGGGAATCCCCAGCACCACTGGAAACGCAGGAGAATCAATGAGGAAGAGACTAATCCGCTCCTTATGACCCCCCTGCGTTATCATGTCCAGTGGAACCGTGGCCTCCCTGACCAGCCCTGACCCTAACGGTCGACTATCTAGGGAGTGCATGGGGAAGGGTTGGCCTATCTGCACCAATGGAATTCCTAACCTATGAGCGAACCCGTGGTCCATAAAACTCCCAGCTGCACCTGAATCGACTAGCGCCTTATGCTGGGAAGAGGGAAAACAGTACAAACATATGACCAACAGGGAGCTCTGGGTGAGTCTGGTGCTGACTCACCTGGGGTCCGAGCAGTGCTCTGCCTGTCCTCTTGACTCCCAGACGAGCTCCCCCAGCATCAGTAGTGTGCCCTCTCCGACCACAACTGGTGCCTCCTCCGGTCGCCCTAGATGCAGCACCCCCTAACTCCATGGGTGTTGGAGCAGGAGTGCTGGGGGGTGGAACCTACAGAACCCGCCCTGTATGGCTGCGAGCAGCTAGCAGGTTGTCCAGCCGGATTGACATGCCGATTAGTTCATCTAGTGTGAGGGTGGCGTCCCGACAAGCTAGCTCCCTGCGGATCTCCTCCCGGAGGCTACACCGGTAGTGGTCCATCAGGGCCATGTCGTTCCACCCTGCTCCAGCGGCCAGGGTCTGAAACTCCAGCGCAAAGTCCTGCATGCTCATCGTCTCCTGCCTAAGGTGGAACAGCCGTTCACCCGCCATTACCCGGGTGAACTCAGGGTAATGGTCCCTCGCTGAGTTTGGACCCTCCCAGACCGCGTTGACCCACTCTAGGGCTCTGCCCGTTAGGCAGGAGACAAGGACGCTCACACTCTCCCCTCCCGAGGGAGTCGGGCGAACGGTAGCCAGGTAAAGCTGGAACAGGGAGAGGAGCCACCTTGGTGGAAGTCGTGACACTATCAAAAATACTACAGAGGTACTTTTTCCTTCCCTACTACACAACTATAAGGTTAATTAAAATTCTGGCTGATAGACTGAATGAAAACACAGTGTGATTTGCCTTAGCATTACATAGGTGACATTAGAACCACCACTCTAAGTGGTACCACATGGTGGTGTGTGTGTTCATACGTGCATTCCTGTGTTTTCATCTATTGCCCTGTCATGTATTGTCATGTTGTGTCTTGTTTCTGTCCTTTCCCTTCACCCTGTCTCCCTCTGCTGGTCGTTATTAGGTTACCTTTTCTCCCCCTCTTTCCCCCAGCTGTTCCTTGTCTCCTCCTAACTACCTCGTCACCCCTTTTCCCACCTGTTCCCTTTTTCCCTCTGATTAGTCCTCTATATCTCTCTCTGTTTTTGCTCCTGTCTTTGTCGGATTCTTGTTTGTGTTATTCATGTCTGAACCAGACTATCGTCATGTTTGCTGCAACCTTGTCCTGTCCTGTCGGAATCTGACGGTCCATCTGAGCCTACCTATGTTTTGTCATTAAAGAAGCTCTGTTTACGTTAATTCGCTTTTGGGTCCTCATTCACGCACCGTAACAGAAGAATCCGACCAAGAATGGACCCAGCGACTTCGGATCCTCTCCACTCAGCCGTCGAGATCCAGGGAGCGATGCTAGGCAGACACGAGCAGGAATTGTCTGCTGCTCGACATGCCGTTGAGACCCTGGCCACCCAAGTCTCCAACCTCACAGAACAGGTTCACCATCTCCGCCTCGATCCACCGGCCACTTCCAGGGCTTTCGAATCTCCGGAGCCCAGAATCAATAACCCGCCGTGTTACTCTGGGGAGCCCACTGAATGCCGCTCGTTCCTCACCCAGTGTGATATTGTGTTTTCTCTCCAGCCCAACACTTACTCCAGGAGCACTGCTCGTGTCGCCTACGTCATATCTCTCCTTACTGGACGGGCTCGTGAGTGGGGCACGGCAATCTGGGAGGCAAGGGCTGAGTGTACTAACCAGTATCAGGACTTTAAGGAGGAGATGATACGGGTTTTTGATCGATCTGTTTTTGGGGAGGAGGCTTCCAGGGCCCTGTCTTCCCTATGTCAAGGTAATCGATCCATAACAGACTACTCTATTGAGTTTCGCACTCTTGCTGCCTCCAGTGGCTGGAACGAGCCGGCTTTGCTCGCTCGTTTTCTGGAGGGTCTCCGCGCAGAGGTAAAGGATGAGATTCTCTCCCGGGAGGTTCCTTCCAGCGTGGATTCCTTGATTGAACTCGCTATTCGCATTGAGCGACGGGTTGATCTTCGTCACCGAGCTCGTGGAAAGGAGCTCGCGTTCTCCGTTGCCCCCCTCTCCGCATCACTACCATCTTCCTCTGCCGGCTCGGGTGCTGAGCCTATGCAGCTGGGAGGTATCCGCATCTCGACTAAGGAGAGGGAACGGAGAATCACCAACCGCCTCTGTCTCTATTGCGGTTCTGCTGGTCATTTTGTCACTTCATGTCCAGTAAAAGCCAGAGCTCATCAGTAAGCGGAGGGCTACTGGTGAGCGCTACTACTCCTGTCTCTCCTTCAAGATCCTGCACTACCTTGTCGGTCCATCTACGCTGGACCGGTTCGTCAGCTTCCTGCAGTGCCTTAATAGACTCTGGGGCGGAGGGCTGTTTTATGGACGAGACCTGGGCTCGGGAACATGACATTCCTCTCAGACAGTTAAGGGAGTCCACGGCCTTGTTCGCCCTGGATGGTAGTCCTCTCCCCAGGATTCAGCGTGAGACGCTACCTTTAACCCTCACTGTTTCTGGTAATCATAGCGAAACCATTTCTTTTTTAATTTTTCGTTCACCTTTTACACCTGTTGTTTTGGGCCATCCCTGGCTAGTTTGTCATAATCCTTCCATTAATTGGTCTAGTAATTCTATCCTCTCCTGGAACGTCTCTTGTCATGTGAAATGTTTAATGTCTGCTATCCCTCCTGTTTCCTCTGTCTCTTCTTCACAGGAGGAGCCTGGTGATTTGACAGGGGTGCCGGAGGAATATCACGATCTGCGCACGGTGTTCAGTCGGTCCAGGGCCACCTCTCTTCCTCCACACCGGTCGTATGATTGTAGTATTGATCTCCTTCCGGGAACCACTCCCCCCCGGGGTAGACTATACTCTCTGTCGGCTCCCGAACGTAAGGCTCTCGAAGATTATTTGTCTGTAGCTCTTGCCGCCGGTACCATAGTCCCCTCCTCCTCTCCCGCCGGAGCAGGGTTTTTTTTTGTTAAGAAGAAGGACGGGTCCCTGCGCCCCTGCATAGATTATCGAGGGCTGAATGACATAACAGTGAAGAATCGTTATCCGCTTCCTCTTATGTCTTCAGCCTTCGAGATCCTGCAGGGAGCCAGGTTTTTCACTAAGTTGGACCTTCGTAACGCTTACCATCTCGTGCGCATCAGGGAGGGGGACGAGTGGAAGACGGCGTTTAACACTCCGTTAGGGCACTTTGAATACCGGGTTCTTCCTTTCGGCCTCGCTAACGCTCCAGCTGTCTTTCAGGCATTAGTCAATGATGTCCTGAGAGACATGCTGAACATCTTTGTTTTCGTTTACCTTGACGATATCCTGATTTTTTCACCGTCACTCCAGATTCATGTTCAGCACGTTCGACGTGTCCTCCAGCGCCTTTTAGAGAATTGTCTTTTTGTGAAGGCTGAGAAGTGCTCTTTTCATGCCTCCTCCGTCACATTTCTCGGTTCTGTTATTTCCGCTGAAGGCATTAAGATGGATCCCGCTAAGGTCCAAGCTGTCATTGATTGGCCCGTCCCTAAGTCACGCGTCGAGCTGCAGCGCTTTCTCGGCTTCGCGAACTTCTATCGTCGTTTCATCCGTAATTTCGGTCAGGTGGCAGCTCCTCTCACAGCCCTTACTTCTGTCAAGACGTGCTTTAAGTGGTCCGTTTCCGCCCAGGGAGCTTTTGATCTCCTCAAGAATCGTTTTACATCCGCACCTATCCTTGTTACACCTGACGTCACTAGACAGTTCGTTGTCGAGGTTGACGCGTCAGAGGTGGGCGTGGGAGCCATTCTTTCTCAGCGCTCCCTCTCTGACGACAAGGTCCACCCTTGCGCGTATTTTTCTCATCGCCTGTCGCCGTCGGAACGTAACTATGATGTGGGAAACCGCGAACTGCTCGCCATCCGCTTAGCCCTAGGCGAATGGCGACAGTGGTTGGAGGGGGCGACCGTTCCTTTTGTCGTTTGGACTGACCATAGGAACCTTGAGTACATCCGTTCTGCCAAACGACTTAATGCGCGTCAGGCGCGCTGGGCGCTGTTTTTCGCTCGTTTCGAGTTCGTGATTTCTTATCGTCCGGGCTCTAAGAACACCAAGCCTGATGCTTTATCTCGTCTCTTCTCGGTTCATTGGTCCGTTCCGTATTTCTCAGATCATTAATCCTGTCGCAGTTCGACTTCTTCTTCCGCGATATCTTCGTCGCGTCCACCCGGTCTTCCATGTCTCCTGTATCAAGCCCGTTCTTCGCGCCCCCGCTCGTCTTCCCCCCCCCCCCATCCTTGTCGAGGGCGCACCCATCTACAGGGTCCGTAGGATTTTGGACATGCGTCCTCGGGGCCGTGGTCATCAGTACCTAGTAGATTGGGAGGGGTACGGTCCTGAGGAGAGGAGTTGGGTTCCCTCTCGGGACGTGCTGGACCGTGCGCTGATCGAGGATTTCCTCCGTTGCCGCCAGGTTTCCTCCTCGAGTGCGCCAGGAGGCGCTCGGTGAGTGGGGGGGTACTGTCATGTATTGTCATGTTGTGTCTTGTTTCTGTCCTTTCCCTTCACCCTGTCTCCCTCTGCTGGTCGTTATTAGGTTACCTTTTCTCCCCCTCTTTCCCCCAGCTGTTCCTTGTCTCCTCCTAACTACCTCGTCACCCCTTTTCCCACCTGTTCCCTTTTTCCCTCTGATTAGTCCTCTATATCTCTCTCTGTTTTTGCTCCTGTCTTTGTCGGATTCTTGTTTGTGTTATTCATGCCTGAACCAGACTATCGTCATGTTTGCTGCAACCTTGTCCTGTCCTGTCGGAATCTGCCGGTCCATCTGAGCCTACCTATGTTTTGTCATTAAAGAAGCTCTGTTTACGTTAATTCGCTTTTGAGTCCTCATTCACGCACCGTAACATGCCCAGGACCTGCACCCAGTATCAAATACAGGAAGTAGCATATATGGAGATAGAGCACTGTTTGGCTAAAGCTGTCCAAATAGGAACGCCAGCTCAATTTGTGATACTTGCCAAACTTACCAATTCAATCCATTATATACAGCATTTCATTAACAGAACACACAAGTCAGATGATGATTCCACACTGCTTTAGAAACTATTCAAGTGTTTTGAATGGAGAACATAATTGCCAACCGCACATCTTGTCAACGCAAACAGCCAAAGACAAAAGAAAATCCAGTCTCCATTCGTTGGACATTGTGTGTATCTGTGTGGCAGAAAATCAGCTCATTCAGAGTCTCTACAGTACCACCACACTGACCCAATATCAAGCCTGTCATTTTCTCAGCCATTGTTAAACCCCCATGGTTGGTTGAGCCTAATCTCTCTCTCTCGCTCTCTTTACTGTGTGAGATAAACAGCTACAGTATTGTATTGTCTTTTTTCTCTCTCTCTCTCTCTCTCTCTCTCTCTCTCTCTCTCTCTCTCTCTCTCTCTCTCTCTCTCTCTCTCTCTCTCTCTCTCTCTCTCTCTCTCTCTCTCTCTCTCTCTCTCTCTCTCTCTCTCTCTCTCTCTCTCTCTCTCTCTCTCTCTCTCTCTCTCTCTCTCTCTCTCTCTCTCTCTCTCTCTCTCTCTCTCTCTCTCTCTCTCTCTCTCTCTCTCTCTCTCTCTCTCTCTCTCTCTCTCTCTCTCTCTCTCTCTCTCTCTCTCTCTCTCTCTCTCTCTCTCTCAGCGCGTTGACCCCCCTCAGTCTGCTTTGGGCCGGTTTGAACCAGTCCCAGCACTGACACCTTCACACAGGTGCTGTACTGTATAACCACTAACTCAGACATGCAACACTTTTATTTTCTGAGGGGTGTAATGTGAGGTATTTTATGTTGTAAACGATAGAGGAACCCAGTCAAGAGACAGGCTGTAAACATATAACGGTTCTTCTTTAACCTATTTATAGTCAAGTCAAGGGAGGTCCATTTCTGGTTGACCAGGGGTGTGGTTGGCTGGGGACATGTCGGGGCATGTCGAGCCGCTGCCAAGCCAGGACCGGTGAGGGCTGGCTGGGATGAGGGCTGTTGATGAGATCCAGAGAGAGATTTTAACCGATTTCTGACCTCTGATCTACCTGATTAGCATTCTAATGTTATTCAAGAGAATGTTACTCAAAACCAAGAGAATGTTAGTCAAAACCAGGAGAGAATGTTAGTCAAAACCAAGAGAATGTTAGTCAAAACCAAGAGAATGTTAGTCAAAACCAAGAGAATGTTAGTCAAACCCAAGAGAATGTTATTCAAATCAAGAGAATGTTAGTCAAAACCAAGAGAATGTTAGTCAAAACCCTTGCATGTCAGCTTCAGTAGTGTAGATGGGAGGTTTGTCAAGACATGTTCAACCGAAGGCTGCATAACAAGATCTGGTGAGGGATGGGGGTAGGGCGTGGGTGAGGTTAAGATTGTGCGTGCACATGTGTGTGTGTACATGCATGTAAAGAGGTGGGTTGTGTGTAGGGCGATGAGCTGTAGTTTCTTCAGTCTCTCAGAACCCTGGGGGCAGAAGAGCAATAAGTGTGAAGCATTACTGGCGTGTTACGTGGCAGGAATGACAGGTGGATCAAACCCAAAACACTAAAGAAAACCAGTCACACCAATTCACCAAAGTAGAGGACAATGAAGTGTCTATTTCTTTCATTATCGCGGCTCATAAAAAGTGACAACCAGCCAACACTGCCTGGGGACGTAGTGACAGCATCACAGAAACACAGAGAGAACAAGAGCTTTTTCACCCAATTAATTGGGTGAAAAATGGTTTCGAGAGCAGAGAGCGTTTACAGTTGCCATGGCGATGTCAACAGATCTACCCACCGTTCACCGAGTGGGCGCGTTCAATCGGCATCAGCATATCAAAACAAGAGAGACGGAAAATCTCGCTGTAAAGCAGAGCTGTGTCTCAAATGGAACCCTATTCCATACATAGTGCTCTACTTTTGACCAGGGCTCACTACTTTGACCAGGACCCACTACTTTTGACCAGAGCTCACTACTTTTGACCAGAGCCCTGACTATGTAGGGAATAGGGTGCCATTTGGGATGCATGCAGGGCAACAGTTTTCAAAGCACATTCCTACAGGGAGAACCAATAAAACGATACTGTAGGCGTGAATATAGTCTTCACATCCCTGTCCCAGTGTATGTCATGAGGCCCGTGATGTTGATGAAATAATGGATTTATTGATATAGAAAATGTGGTCTTACTCTAGTACATCCCTCCTATGGTTTGGTACCAAGATGACAACAGATCTGTCTTCTGTCGCACTATTCTTTCTGTTCTCTTTTCTCTCATCCTCTTTTCCTCCTTCATTCCCTTCCTCCTCTCCTTCTCCCTATTCTACATTTCCCTTTTCTCAAAACTCTTTCCCCCTTCCCTCCATCTCTCCCTCCCTTTCTCCTGTGGCCTTGTTCTGGTGTGAGGCTGAGCCCAGGCTGCCAGTCATGGGATGGGATAAGCAGATGAGAGCCACACTCACAGTGGGTGGCTGACTGGCACAAGGACATTTGCACTGGAGGGAGGGGGATTAGAGTACAGTTCAGTGCAATTAAATAGCAATGCAAGACAACACAGGGCCGTAAGCCTATATTTCAGTGAAATCCAGAGACATTCTCACAGTATAGCATGAGTGGTACTGTGAAGTACTGGACACTGATTATGAAAGCACAAGCAGTGCAATCTTAGACCACATTGAGGCTAATCTCCAACAGTAGCACTCTGCCTGCCGTACAAGTCACCTCTTCCTGTCTGCGCTACTTTGCATGGGAGAGCCCAGACTGCATGCTGAGACATGTCCTAAATAATCCTGGCCAATAACTCTCCAGTCCACTCCTCCATCAGAACACTTGTTACTCTCCGTAGATATAAGGGACTGAATGTTTGCATCTGATTCCATAATGTCTGCATCAGCCTAAATTTCAGATGAATGGGAGCATGTAAAAAGTCAATACATTTATGATTTTCTCGAGTAAATTGGTTTATTAAAGATTGGAGACAAGCGGGCTCCAACCGCTCTGAAACTGAGTTTACTATGTGTGTGTACATGTTGTTGGAGAAGTGATGACTGCTTTCACATCATGTTGTTGGAGAAGTGATGACTGCTTTCACATCATGTTGTTGGAGAAGTGATGACTGCTTTCACATCATGTTGTTGGAGAAGTGATGACTGCTTTCACATCATGTTGTTGGAGAAATGATGACTGCTTTCACATCATGTTGTTGGAGAAATGATGACTGCTTTGACATGATTTGTATTGGTTTGATTAAATCTCGTTCACTTTCTCTCTCACTCATAACAGAGACCCTGAGGTCCAGCTGTGCACTTATTTTAAACACAAATACAGAGATACACACACACACACACTCCTCCCATTACTGAAGATAATTTATCTTCATGTAATGACAATGGGGTGGATTCCAATCCATCAACGTGCTCCCTTCCCCCTGACCTCGTTGACCCTGCTTTGTGGATCTGAAAGAAGATGGGTGTACAGTACCTGGGTCCATCTTCCAAACAAACTACACTCAATAACAGATCATCAATCTTTCCGGTACTGTTTGTTGAACATATCCAGTCTGCTGTGATGGTATTGGAAGTTGATCTTGACTCTGTACTTTGGTCTCTTGTGAGCTCTATTATTATCTCCACAAGACCAAAGTAATGAGTTGAAGGCTGTTGGATGGTTTCTGCAGACTTACCAAAATCCAGCAGGACAAGAATAATATCACACTGATTTAAAAGTGCACTCTGCAGTTTTTCCCTAGTGGTTGCACAACACATGCACCTTCGTAGCGAAGACAAAACACACTCAGAGATACCAAATGAACTCCAATCAGAGCGCCTGTTCCTCCTCTTCTTCCTGTACTTACTTTACTATTTGTATTTCTTTACAACTTTTACTTTTACTTCAATAGATTCCTAAAGAAAATAATGTACTTTTTACTCCATACGTTTTCCCTGAAGTCCAAAATTACTTGTTACATTTTGAATGCTTAGCATGACAAAATGGTAAGTACACACATTTATCAAGAGAACATCCTTGGTCATCCCTACTGCCTCTGAGCTGGCCAACTGCCTCTGTCATTGCCAACAAAGGGTATATAACAAAGTATTGAGATAAACTTTTGTTATTGACCAAATACTTATTTTCCACCATCATTTGCAAATAAATTCATTTAAAATCCTACAATGTCTGTCATAGTTGAAGTGTACCTATGATGAAAATTACAGGCCTCTCATCTTTTTAAGTGGGCGAACTTGCACAATTGGTAGCTGACTAAATACTTTTTTGCCCCACTGTATATTTAAAACCAAATGCTTTTACTCAGGTAGTATTTTACTTGAGTCATTTTCTATTAAGGTATCTTTACTTTTACTCAAGTATGACAATTGGCTACTTTTTCCATCACTGCCCTTCAGTCCTCTAAATGATAAACAAACAAGTTTCGGGGCCACATTGTTTAACGACAGTAGAAGCGAGAGAGGAGTGAGTACCTTCACACAGATCAGACTCCTCAATCCACACTACTGGGTGGGGTATGCATGTAAAGTCAACACAGTGGAAGACAGGACATACAGTAAGGCTGAAGGATATGCCTATAATCTAGAAGTCAATCCTCCCAGGAAAAACAACAAGGGCGAGGTGGACCCGTCTTCTATAGGATATGACATGAAGTCATAGAGGACTGCTCCATGGAAGAGCTCTGACGATGACAAGCCTCCTCGCTCTGTTAATTAAACGAGCTACGGCGGTTGCAGCACTCAGGAAATGACCTGTGTGTGCACACTGCCAATATACTGTATGAATGAGAGAGAAAGAGAGGGAGGACAAACACACATACAGAGGGAGGGAGAAAGAGGGGGAGAGAGTGAAAATTGAGAAACTTGAGAAGGTGAGAGAAAGGAGTGAGTGAGAGGGATAAAAAAATGAAATTGCAGTCAAAGGTGGAGCGATTTAGTGTGAAAGAGAGAGAGATAGAGAGAGAGAGAGAGAGAGGGAGAGAGAGAGAGAGTGTTTGGGGGAATGGTCGGTGAGAATGAGAGAGCAAGAAAGAGAGAGAGAGAGAAAGACAGACAGTGCAGATTCCAGACAGGCAACCTAAACATAACCCCCATCCATAGCTTCCATAAAGAAGAAGAGAGAGAGAGAGAGAGAGAGATAGCGGAGGAGGAGAGAGTGAATGTCACAGCTCTGTGTGGATGGATGCTGGTGGGACGTCTCCTCAACCTCCCCTCCCCTGAAGAATACATTAGAGAGGATATGTAACAGTGACGTGGCCACATTGCGAGCACCTCCGAATGTTCCTACAAGACAGCACCATTAATAACCATCTCTGAAAACAAGATCGGTGTGAAGATTGTGTAACTCCGGGGAGACCAGGTGTCATTGGCTACAGCATTGTGGTGGGTCGCTGCAGAGGTGAGAGCTGAGAATGTTGTTGGGGTCCAATTCATCAGTGGATTGACAGCCCAGTGCAGTAAGTCCCAGAAGGAGAGAGAGAGAGAGAGAGAGAGAGAGAGAGAGAGAGCGAGAGAGAGAGAGAGAGAGAGATAGAGAGAGAGAGACACACAGACAGACTGACAGACAGACAGACAGACAGACAGACAGACAGACAGACAGACAGACAGAAATGGAGGGGAGAGAGAGAGAAAGAAATGGAGGAGAGAAAGAAATGGAGGAGACAGAGAAAGGGAGGAGACAGAGAAAGGGAGGAGAGAGAGAGAGAGAGAGAGAGAGAGAGAGTAAATGGGTAATGACTCAGGACAGCACCTAAAGCCAATTTCGTTCACACACACATCTACTAGGCCACTCACACATTCACACAGACACACACACATATTGAGATGCGCCCGCACACAAACACATTTAGATGGAGATTTAATTGAATTACTGCATGACCTTGGAGGTCCACCCACCCCTAAGTGCCTCTCCCCTCACCCCAGAGGATGTCCCAAACATATCCAGAGACCAAGTCTCAATCCTGGCTAGAATACCTCCACATACCCTCCCTCCCCTATCCTGTCCTGGACCTGAGCTCAGGGAGCTGCTCAGATGGCGAGACCCAATGCTGAGCAGCAAGTGCAAGTCATCATATTTACCAGATTGGATTTTTTGCCGCATCCTGGAGGGCGCGAGATGTGTTCCGTTTAAATTAGATTCCTGTCCACAAATTGTACACCTTCTCTCTATCCGGAAGGTGACGGAGGAAGTTAATTGGCTATTTTAGTTGGAACGCCGGGGCTGTTGATCAAGTCTTGGCGAGCTGTGTTTTGCCCTCTGAGAAAAGCAAACCCACTTTGAGACTATCCTGCACTTTCAGCTATTGATTTGTTTCTAGGTTTCGGGATACAACTTCACGTCAAGTACAGAGATACCTCAAATCTACCACCAGCCTGGATTCAATCTCCCAAATTGTCGTTTATATACAAAACAACATCAAATGTATTCATTTATTTTAATGAATCAAATCAACCAATAAACAATGACTAGCCCTAGAGCCTACTGTAACCCCCTGCACCCTCCAATTGTATTGCAGGTGAGATCCCTAAAGCCTTATTATTTACTGTTAAGCCTGCTCCCTGGCTAGTCCCTGTCTGTACCATTGTTTCTCTCTCCAGTCTCTCCCTCTATCTCTCTTATCCCACGGGAGGCCAAAGCAGTTCTGTTATAGGGTCAAAGGACATTGGCTTCTTCGATAAGGCCACCCTTTGTTTAGACTGCTCATGTGAAAATGGAGAGGGGGACTAGAACAGAGTGGTCAGAAGGACGAGGTGTGACCTCTTTGGTCTTAGCTGTGCCATGGAAAGCCTTTCAGGGGCTGAAATTATAAAGGAATGGACGAAAAGAGACAAAATGGAGTGGGACTCAAGGAGAGAGGAAGCAAGAAAGAGGGGAAGAGGGAGTAGGACTCAAGGAGAGAGGAACCAAGAATAAGATGAAGAGGTAGTGGGACTCATGGAGAGAAAGCAAGAAAGAGGGGAAGAGGGAGTAGGACTCAAGGAGAGAGGAACCAAGAAAGAGAGGAAGAGGGAGTGGGACTTAAGGAGAGAGGAACCAAGAAAGGAAAGGGAAAGGTGTGGATACCTAGTCAGTTGTACACTGAATCCATTCAACTGAAATGTGTCTTTCGCATTTAAAAAGAGAGAAAGAAAAATGTCAACAGTGGAATGTAACAGAGACTGAAAACAGTATCACTTATCCAATGTGCTCTGGAGAGAACTTGTATAAGAGACAGCAATAGAGAGAAAGGGCAGTACAACCCCATAATAATCATATCAAATACAGTGTGGTGTAGCAAGTGTCTTCTTTAATAGATGGAAGTCTGTTGCTTCCCTTCAGAGTTACCCGAGAGGCATATCTCCAAGTCACGAAGCATGAGTAAAGTGTCCGTGACTGCATGATAGGTGGATATAGATGGAATAACTGACAACGTCAAGAAAACAATGTAGGCTTTTCCATGGGGCAGAAATCAGCGTGTTGTTGTAAGAGTATAGAGATGTTGTTATCCACGTCGGCACCAACGATGTTAGGATGAAACAGTCAGAGGTCACCAAGAGCAACATAGCTTCAGCGTGTAAATCAGCTAGAAAGATGTGTCGGCATCGAGTAATTGTCTCTGGCCCCCTCCCAGTTAGGGGGAGTGATGAGCTCTACAGCAGAGTCTCACAACTCAATCGCTGGTTGAAAACTGTTTTCTGCCCCTCCCAAAATATATAATTTGTAGATAATTGGCCCTCTTTCTGGGACTCACCCACAAACAGGACCAAGCCTGGCCTGTTGAGGAGTGAAGGACTCCATCCTAGCTGGAGGGGTGCTCTCATCTTATTTACGAACATTGACAGGGCTCTAACTCCCCTATCTTCACAATGAAAGAAGGTGCAGGCCAGGCAGCAGGCTGTTAGCCAGCCTGCCAGCTTAGTGGAGTCTGCCACTAGCACAGTCAGTGTAGTCAGCTCAGCTATCCCCATTGAGACCGTGTCTGTGCCTCGACCGAGGTTGGGCAAAACTAAACATGGCGGTGTAAGCCTTAGCAATCTCACTAGAATAAAGACCTCATCAATTCCTGCCATTATTGAAAGAGATCATGATACCTCACATCTCAAAATAGGGCTACTTAATGTTAGATCCCTCACTTCAAAGGCAGTTATAGACAATGAACTAATCACTGATCATAATCTTGATGTGATTGGCCTGACTGAAACATGGCCTAAGCCTGATGAATTTACTGTGTTAAATGAGGCCTCACCTCCTGGTTACAATAGTGCCCATATCCCCCCGCGCATCCGGCAAAGGCGGAGGTGTTGCTAACATTTACGATAGCAAATTTAAATTTACAAAAAAAAACTATGTTTTTGTCTTTTGAGCTTCTAGTCATGAAATCTATGCAGCCTACTCAATCACGTTTTATAGCTACTGTTTGTTTTACTCCATGTGTAACTCTGTGTCGTTGTATGTGTCGAACTGCTTTGCTTTATCTTGGCCAGGTCGCAATTGTAAATGAGAACTTGTTCTCAACTTGCCTACCTGGTTAAATAAAGGTGAAATAAAATAAATACAATAAACATGGGCTTGCTCCTACCTATCTTTCCAATTTGGTCCTGCCGTACATACCTACACGTATGCTACGGTCACAAGACGCAGGCCTCCTAATTGTCCCTAGAATTTCTAAGCAAACAGCTGGAGGCAGGGCTTTCTCCTATAGAGCTCCATTATTATGGAATGGTCTGCCTACCCATGTGGAGATGCAGACACGGTCTCAACCTTTAAGTCTTTATTGAAGACTCTTCAGTAGGTCCTATGATTGAGTGTAGTCTGGCCCAGGAGCATGAAGGTGAACAGAAAGGCACTGGAGCAACGAACTGCCCTTGCTGTCTCTGCCTGGCCGGTTCCCCTCTCTCCACTGGGATTCTCTGCCTCTAACCCTATTACAGGGGCTGAGTCACTGGCTAACTGGTTCTCTTCCATGTCGTCCCTAGGAGGGGTGCGTCACTTGAGTGGCTTGAGTCACTGACGTGGTCTTCCTGTCTGGGCTGGCCGTGGCGGAGATCTTTGTGGGCTATGTCTCAGGATGGTAAGTTGGTGGTTGAAGATATCCCTTTAGTGGTGTGGGGGCTGTGCTTTGGCAAAGTGGGTGGGGTTATATCCTGCCTGTTTGGCCCTGTCCGGGGGTGTCATTGGATGGGGCCACAGTGTCTCCTGACCTCTCCTGTCTCAGCCTCCAGTATTTATGCTGCAGTAGTTCATGTGTCGAGGGTCAGTTTGTTATATCTGGAGTACTTCTCCTGTCTTATCCGGTGTCCTGTGTGAATTTAAGTATGCTCTCTCTAATTCTCTCTTTCTTTCTTTCTTTCTTTCTTTCTTTCTCTCTCTCTCAGAGGACCTGAGCCCTAGGACCATGCCTCAGGACTACCTGGCATGATGACTCATTGTTGTCCCCAGTCCACCTGTCCGTGCTGCTGCTCCAGTTTCAACTGTTCTGCCTGCGGCTATGGAACCCTGACCTGTTCACTGTGATTACTATTATTTGACCATGCTGGTCATTTATGAACATTTGAACATCTTGGCCATGTTCTGTTATAATCTTCACCCGGCACAGCCAGAAGAGGACTGACCACCCCTCATAGCCTGGTTCATCTCTAGGTTTCTTCCTAGGTTTTGGCCTTTCTAGGGAGTTTTTCCTAGCCACTGTGCTTCTACACCTGCATTGCTTGCTGTTTGGGGTTTTAGGCTGGGTTTCTGTACAGCACTTTGAAATATCAGCTGATGTAAGGAGGGCTATATAAAAATACATTTGATTTGATTCTGGATGGCCAGATTGCTAGCAACAATGACAAGAAAACGGCCATGGGGGGGATTTTAAGTGTCTAATTTCAGCTCGATTCATCTTGTTATTGATTCCATGTCTTGATTTGAGGTGTTTTGACTGATTTCATGTCAGTGCTAATATGGCTCAAATTTGCTAGCTGACTAATCAACAACTAAACATTGGAGACTAATTATAGTTTACATGTTGTCAGCAATCTAAGCCAACCCCGTCTGTTTTGCCCCATAGTTGTGCACGTGTTGGTTTTGTTGCTAAACAACCATAGATAACAAATCCTGTTCTGTCCACTGTTGAGGCTGGTGACATGTGTGGTCAAGATGCCAACTCCCCAGTCAGTGGTTACTACTGTGGTTACCAGATTGGAGAGCGGTGAGGGGTGGCAGGTTGCCTAGCGATTAAGAGCGTTGGGCCAGTAACCGAAAGGTCCCTGTTTGGAATTGCTCCTGTATGTCGCTCTGGATAAGAGTGTCTGCTAAATAACTCTAATGTAAAGGTACAGTAGTTGTGGAATAACAATAACTGGTGTATAAATATAACAGAATGTCTGGTCCAGCGACGGTGGGTTTGTGCCCATAGGCGACGTTGTTGCCGGTGATGTCTGGTGAGGACCTGCCTTACAACAGGCCTACAAGCCCTCAGTCCTGCCTCTCTCAGCCTATTGCGGACAGTCTGTGCACTGATGGAGGGATTGTGCATTCCTGGTGTAACTCGGGCAGTTGTTGTTGCCATCCTGTACCTGTCCCGCAAGTGTGATGTTCGGACGTTCCGATCCTGTGCAGGTGTTGTTACACGTGGTCTGCCACTGCGAGGACAATCAGCTGTCCGTCCTGTCTCACTGTAGCGCTGTCTTAGGCGTCTCACAGTATGGATATTGCAATTTATTGCCCTGGCCACATCTGCAGTCCTCATGCCTCCTTGCAGCATGTCTAAGGCATGTTCACACAGATGAGCAGGGACCCTGGGTCAGTAGAAAGGCCTCTATAGTGTCCTAAGTTTTCATCTGTGACCTTAATTGCCTACCGTCTGTAAAATGTTAGTGCCTTAACGACCGTTCCACAGGTGCATGTTCATTAATTGTTTATGGTTCATTGAACAAGCATGGGAAACAGTGTTTAAACCCTTTACAATGAAGATCTGTGAAGTTATTTGGATTTTTACTAATTATCTTTGATAGACAGGGTCCTGAAAAAGGGTTGTTTCTTTTTTTTAGATGTGTTATTTTTTTTAGTTTAGATGTGTTTGAGAGCTTATTTGACTCTGCTTTGGGCCAGTTCTGGACAGTGAGTAGTGTGGTGTGTGTCTGGCTTGGTCTGTCTGGCCTCTGGATGTGTGGTGTCAAGGCTAGGTCTTCCCCCAGGTGTTTTGGTCTGGCCTGTCTGAGTGTGAGTGTGTGTGTCCGTGTCTGTGTGTGTGTCTAAGTGTGAGTGTGTGTGTGTGTGGCAGCCTTGTGCCCAGACTCTGAGCAGGCTGTTGGGGGGATTTACCTGCAGGGGCTGTCAGGAGAATCAGGCCAGCCTTGATCAGGGGAAACCAGGGGAAGCCAAACACGCACGCACACTAGTCTGACGCACAACCTAGTCCTAGAGACACACACACTCACACATACAACCTAGACAGAAACACAACCTAGACAGAAACACAACCTAGACAGAAACACAACCTAGACACACACACACACACACACACACAAACAATCTAGACAAACATTTCTTACAAAAATAAGTTGTGCCAGACAGACACAGATATGCAAAGCCTCTCATTGACGACCAAGCACAAAGTCCTTAAGCTCAACACAGCATAGCTGCTAGGTGTAGGGGTGGGAAACTCCAGTCCTTGAGGGCCTGATTGGTGTCACAGTTTTTCCCCAGCCCCAGCTAACACACCTGACTCCAATAATCACCTAATCATGATCTTCAGTTTAGAATGCAATTTGATTAATCAGCTGTTTGCTGGGATGGAGAAAAAGTGTGACACCAATCAGGCTCTGGAGGACTGGAGTTGCCCACCCCTGTGAGGTAAGGGCCTGAGGAAATGTCACACACACACACACACACACACACACAGTCTTGTTTAACCAACCTTGTGGGGACACACAATCCCATTCAAAATCACATTTTCCCGAACCCCTTACTCTAACCTTAACCCAAAAACCTAACCCTAGCTCCTAACCCTAAAACTAACCGTAGCTCCTAACCCTAAAACAAACCCCACCTCCTAATCCTAAAATGAGCCCTAGTTCCTAACCTTAAAACTAACCCTAGCACCTAATCCTAAAACTAACCCTAGCTCCTAACCCCAGGTCCTAACCCTAAAACTAACCCTAGCACCTAATCCTAAAACTAACCCTAGCTCATAACCCCAGGTCCTAACCCCAAAACTAACCCCAGGTCCTAACCCTAAAACTAACCCTAGCTCCTAACCTTAAAACTAACCCCAAAACTAACCCCAGGTCCTAACCCTAAAACTAACCCTAGCTCCTAACCCTAAAACTAACCCCAGCTCCTAATCCTAAAACTAACCCCAGCTCCTCATCCTAAAACTAACCCCAGCTCCTAATCCTAAAACTAACCCCAGCTCCTAATCCTAAAACTAACCCCAGCTCCTAATCCTAAAACTAACCCTAGCTCCTAACCCTATCCCTTAACACAATTCTAACACTAATTCTAATCTTAACCCTAAACCCCTAGAAATAGAATTTGACCTCGTGGGTCAAATTTTTGTTTGTTTACTATTCTTGTGGGGACTTCTACTCTGCAACGAGGACGTTGGTGTGACGCATTCCACAACTTCTTCAATGACACTTCTCCTTGGAACAAGTGTTGTGAGAGAGCATGCCTCTCTAGCACAGGTGGCTGGTGGCACCTTAATAGGGAGGACAGGCTCATTGTAATAGCTGGAACGGAATTCATGGAATGATGTCAAACAAATGGTGTGCGTGTGTTTTAATACCATTCCTTTGATTCCGTTCCAGACATTATTATGAGCCGTCCTCCACTCACCAGCCTCCTGTGCAAGTCTCTGTTATAGATAATGAGAGATAGTGTGTGTCCACACACAGAGTGTTCATGGACATGCCTGGGAGGGGGGGGTGTCAGTGATCCGTGATGTGTGGCTTAGACAACGCTAAGACTGATAGTGTGATGGTTTAAAAGTGCTCTTTCAAATGTTAGCTGTGCAGGACTCTTCATCTCTAGCTTTCAGCATACGTGCACAGCTGCACGCACACTAACCACAAGGGCCAGATACAAGACACACACCCCAGGAGGGCTAGACAGACACATACACAGCTCTAGGCCAAATCTCCCAGTGTACCCAGCAGAACAAGGCTTCTTGTCTTTCTTGTCTGGCCAGACTTTAGTTTTCTGTATTTTATGAGGTCACTTCTGAGGCTGGCCTGACACCACATGATTAGCGTAGGCAAAACAGAAGCCTTTGGTTAGTGGGGCCGTGAAAATGTTCTCTTTAAATGTAACAGTACTGGACTTTGAAGATTTAAAAAAGTGTTTACTGATGGATCCTCATTTGTTTTTTGTCATTGTGTGTGTGTGTGTGTGTGTGTGTGTGTGTGTGTGTGTGTGTGTGTGTGTGTGTAGGGAGGGGCAGGGTAATCTGACTGTAATAAAATGATTCTAATTGGTTCAGGCATTAGCGTTCTGGTTCCATTACTCAAGGGAAGCCCTTTGTGTGAAATCAATTGTGTTAAAATATTTAAACATTTAAAAAACAGAACTTAGCCTAAGTCTATCGCTGAAAGGTTTGTTTCCAATTCCATGCTAGTTTACTGAAGAAAAAAATATGCTGTAGAAATCAAGGATTTCCTAACAATGATTCCGAACTTCAGCGTCATTGCACAATATGTTATTTAACAACTAGGCTAATAATTCCTCTCCACCACCCACCCCCACCCCACACTCCCCCACCCACACACACACACACACACACACACACACACACACACACACACACACACACACACACACACACACACACACTCCCCCACCCACCCACACACACACACACACACACACACACACACACACACACACACACACACACACACACACACACACACACACACACACACACACACACACACACACACACACACACACACACACACACACACACACACACACACACACACACACACACACACCCACACACACACACACACACACACACACACACACACCACTAATACGATTGAAACTCAATAATACATCAACTGAGTTGAGCAGTGAATTGTATAATGTTGCAAACTTAGGTTAGACTATGTGGCTGGGCTTTGAGAGACATAGTAGCTTGAAGTCACAGATAAGATGGAGCATTACAAGATGAGGCTTTTGTGTTTTAAATCAGTGTGGCTTTTTGAGAAAAGTTTGTAGCTTTTTGAGAAAAGGTCTGTGGGTTCGCACCTAGGCAGGACTTATCTGGATTATTGCCAGGTCTTCCATGGAGCTTTAAAGTCAATTATAAACCATGAATTACCGAAGGAGGCATCTAATAAATCCTGATGTTGGACAAATGTGTTAAATGTTCCATTCTAATGTGATGAGCCATAAGGGAGACTACCACTGTTAAAGGTGCACCATGCAGAAATCGCTACGCCATTTCCTGGTTGCTAAAATTCGAATAGTTTGCCTTATTTCAGTTTACGCGACAAAACAAGCAGGTATAGTGTAGAGAATCATTGTACCATCTAAAACACTGTGAAATATATTTTCAATAACCAAAAATATTGTATTTTCAGCTGTTGGAAGCTGGTGTACAAAACCAAAAGTAAAAGATGCAAAAACAAAACTTAAGAATGTGAAGCATAGAAATAGCGCACATAGAACATATTTACTGCTTCTTAGACCTGCTTTCAATGAGAATGATAGATCTATAACTAACACTTCTATGTGAATTTGGTTAGGTCGCCCAAAACGTTACATATCGCAGCTTTAAAGTGCTACTGTGGTTATTAAGAGACCTTATGGGAGGACGAAAACACCAAAAACATCACAAAGATGCCACAACACAAACACAATCCCTCGGTTGTATACATTCAACAAGCCTATCTACTGTATTGAAATCTGTCTCACACCATGTGGGCCTATACATCTTCACCACACACACATCCCGACAGACTTCCATGACATCATCCCATTCACCATGACAGCCGGCAAGACATCAACCCACACAGCCTGTAGGACCTGAAGAAACAACAAGCCATCTGTTTGCTGAAGATAAAAGACACAGCATTGCAATGCTGCCGTCTTAATGCGGCCTTCTCTATGGAAGCTCCATGTAATGGCGTCCTTGGGCCAGCTAAGTATTCCTGAGATAGGCATGGAGCAGAGCTATGTACGGCAAACACAAACACAAACACACACACACACACACACACACACACACACACACACACACACACACACACACACACACACACACACACAGTCGTGCCAGGGCCGGACCTGACGGATCTATTGCCATGGTGACAATCCATCAAGGGGGACGTCGTTGCCATGAAGTACGCTGCCGTTTACCTTTTGTTCTCAGTAATTAAAAGGGGATTATCTGTTTTTCTCCGGCGACGCAATTAAGCCCACTCTCTTGTTTTCTTTTGATAGTGCCTGTCAATGGGCTTTGATCAGAACCAAGTAAGGGAACTGAGAGAGACTGGAGTGATTATGTACAGTAAAGGACTACCCCTCAAGAGTTTGAAAATCACCCCCCTGCTTTATCGAGTCATTTACTATCAGAGGACAGAGAAATAATGAGTCATTGTGCAACAATACCATTGAAGTGCCAGCTAGAAGTCATTCAAAAAAATGTCAAACATGTCAAATAATGAACATACTATTGTCAAGTGGAGTGGGTTGCCAGGTAATGACAAGGACCAGTGAGGCGAGGCGAGTGTTCTGTGAGTCAGGTGAGCCACAGGTCACCACCGGGAGCTGAGCGTTTTGGAATGAAGTCATCAAGTAAGTGGGTTCTTAGATGAGATGATTGAATGTACCAGGGGGAGGATAGTATTGTTAGGTGTAAAGAGTGCTGCCAGGTGAATTGGTCAGGTGAGATGATTGAATGTACCAGGGGGAGGATAGTATTGTTAGGTGTAAAGAGTGCTGCCAGGTGAATTGGTCAGGTGAGATGATTAAATGTACCAGGGGGAGGATAGTATTGTTAGGTGTAAAGAGTGCTGCCAGGTGAATTGGTCAGGTGAGATGATTGAATGTACCAGGGGGAGGATAGTATTGTTAGGTGTAAAGTGTGCTGCCAGGTGAATTGGTCAGGTGAGATGATTGAATGTACCAGGGGGAGGATAGTATTGTTAGGTGTAAAGAGTGCTGCCAGGTGAATTGGTCAGGTGAGATGATTGAATGTACCAGGGGGAGGATAGTATTGTTAGGTGTAAAGTGTGCTGCCAGGTGAATTGGTCAGGTGAGATGATTGAATGTACCAGGGGGAGGATAGTATTGTTAGGTGTAAAGAGTGCTGCCAGGTGAATTGGTCAGGTGAGATGATAAAATGTTGCCAGGGGGAGGATAGTATTGTTAGGTGTAAAGTGTGCTGCCAGGTGAATTGGTCAGGTGAGATGATTGAATGTACCAGGGGGAGGATAGTATTGTTAGGTGTAAAGTGTGCTGCCAGGTGAATTGGTCAGGTGAGATGATAAAATGTTGCCAGGGGGAGGATAGTATTGTTAGGTGTAAAGTGTGCTGCCAGGTGAATTGGTCAGGTGAGATGATTGAATGTACCAGGGGGAGGATAGTATTGTTAGGTGTAAAGAGTGCTGCCAGGTGAATTGGTCAGGTGAGATGATTGAATGTACCAGGGGGAGGATAGTATTGTTAGGTGTAAAGAGTGCTGCCAGGTGAATTGGTCAGGTGAGATGATTGAATGTACCAGGGGGAGGATAGTATTGTTAGGTGTAAAGTGTGCTGCCAGGTGAATTGGTCAGGTGAGATGATTGAATGTACCAGGGGGAGGATAGTATTGTTAGGTGTAAAGAGTGCTGCCAGGTGAATTGGTCAGGTGAGATGATAAAATGTTGCCAGGGGGAGGATAGTATTGTTAGGTGTAAAGAGTGCTGCCAGGTGAATTGGTCAGGTGAGATGATTGAATGTACCAGGGGGAGGATAGTATTGTTAGGTGTAAAGAGTGCTGCCAGGTGAATTGGTCAGGTGAGATGATTGAATGTACCAGGGGGAGGATAGTATTGTTAGGTGTAAAGAGTGCTGCCAGGTGAATTGGTCAGGTGAGATGATTGAATGTACCAGGGGGAGGATAGTATTGTTAGGTGTAAAGTGTGCTGCCAGGTGAATGGTCAGGTGAGATGATAAAATGTTGCCAGGGGGAGGATAGTATTGTTAGGTGTAAAGAGTGCTGCCAGGTGAATTGGTCAGGTGAGATGATAAAATGTTGCCAGGGGGAGGATAGTATTGTTAGGTGTAAAGTGTGCTGCCAGGTGAATTGGTCAGGTGAGATGATTGAATGTACCAGGGGGAGGATAGTATTGTTAGGTGTAAAGTGTGCTGCCAGGTGAATTGGTCAGGTGAGATGATTGAATGTACCAGGGGGAGGATAGTATTGTTAGGTGAAAAGAGTGCTGCCAGGTGAATTGATCAGGTGAGATGATTGAATGTACCAGGGGGGGGATAGTATTGTTAGGTGTAAAGTGTGCTGCCAGGTGAATTGGTCAGGTGAGATGATTGAATGTACCAGGGGGAGGATAGTATTGTTAGGTGAAAAGAGTGCTGCCAGGTGAATTGGTCAGGTGAGATGATTGAATGTACCAGGGGGAGGATAGTATTGTTAGGTGTAAAGTGTGCTGCCAGGTGAATTGGTCAGGTGAGATGATTGAATGTACCAGGGGGAGGATAGTATTGTTAGGTGTAAAGAGTGCTGCCAGGTGAATTGGTCAGGTGAGATGATAAAATGTTGCCAGGGGGAGGATAGTATTGTTAGGTGTAAAGTGTGCTGCCAGGTGAATTGGTCAGGTGAGATGATTGAATGTACCAGGGGGAGGATAGTATTGTTAGGTGTAAAGTGTGCTGCCAGGTGAATTGGTCAGGTGAGATGATAAAATGTTGCCAGGGGGAGGATAGTATTGTTAGGTGTAAAGTGTGCTGCCAGGTGAATTGGTCAGGTGAGATGATTGAATGTACCAGGGGAGGATAGTATTGTTAGGTGTAAAGAGTGCTGCCAGGTGAATTGGTCAGGTGAGATGATTGAATGTACCAGGGGGAGGATAGTATTGTTAGGTGTAAAGAGTGCTGCCAGGTGAATTGGTCAGGTGAGATGATTGAATGTACCAGGGGGAGGATAGTATTGTTAGGTGTAAAGTGTGCTGCCAGGTGAATTGGTCAGGTGAGATGATTGAATGTACCAGGGGGAGGATAGTATTGTTAGGTGTAAAGAGTGCTGCCAGGTGAATTGGTCAGGTGAGATGATAAAATGTTGCCAGGGGGAGGATAGTATTGTTAGGTGTAAAGAGTGCTGCCAGTTGAATTGGTCAGGTGAGATGATTGAATGTACCAGGGGGAGGATAGTATTGTTAGGTGTAAAGAGTGCTGCCAGGTGAATTGGTCAGGTGAGATGATTGAATGTACCAGGGGGAGGATAGTATTGTTAGGTGTAAAGAGTGCTGCCAGGTGAATTGGTCAGGTGAGATGATTGAATGTACCAGGGGGAGGATAGTATTGTTAGGTGTAAAGTGTGCTGCCAGGTGAATGGTCAGGTGAGATGATAAAATGTTGCCAGGGGGAGGATAGTATTGTTAGGTGTAAAGAGTGCTGCCAGGTGAATTGGTCAGGTGAGATGATAAAATGTTGCCAGGGGGAGGATAGTATTGTTAGGTGTAAAGTGTGCTGCCAGGTGAATTGGTCAGGTGAGATGATTGAATGTACCAGGGGGAGGATAGTATTGTTAGGTGTAAAGTGTGCTGCCAGGTGAATTGGTCAGGTGAGATGATTGAATGTACCAGGGGGAGGATAGTATTGTTAGGTGTAAAGTGTGCTGCCAGGTGAATGGTCAGGTGAGATGATAAAATGTTGCCAGGGGGAGGATAGTATTGTTAGGTGTAAAGAGTGCTGCCAGGTGAATTGGTCAGGTGAGATGATAAAATGTTGCCAGGGGGAGGATAGTATTGTTAGGTGTAAAGTGTGCTGCCAGGTGAATTGGTCAGGTGAGATGATTGAATGTACCAGGGGGAGGATAGTATTGTTAGGTGAAAAGAGTGCTGCCAGGTGAATTGATCAGGTGAGATGATTGAATGTACCAGGGGGGGGATAGTATTGTTAGGTGTAAAGTGTGCTGCCAGGTGAATTGGTCAGGTGAGATGATTGAATGTACCAGGGGGAGGATAGTATTGTTAGGTGAAAAGAGTGCTGCCAGGTGAATTGGTCAGGTGAGATGATTGAATGTACCAGGGGGAGGATAGTATTGTTAGGTGTAAAGTGTGCTGCCAGGTGAATTGGTCAGGTGAGATGATTGAATGTACCAGGGGGAGGATAGTATTGTTAGGTGTAAAGAGTGCTGCCAGGTGAATTGGTCAGGTGAGATGATAAAATGTTGCCAGGGGGAGGATAGTATTGTTAGGTGTAAAGTGTGCTGCCAGGTGAATTGGTCAGGTGAGATGATTGAATGTACCAGGGGGAGGATAGTATTGTTAGGTGTAAAGTGTGCTGCCAGGTGAATTGGTCAGGTGAGATGATAAAATGTTGCCAGGGGGAGGATAGTATTGTTAGGTGTAAAGTGTGCTGCCAGGTGAATTGGTCAGGTGAGATGATTGAATGTACCAGGGGGAGGATAGTATTGTTAGGCGTAAAGATTGCTGCCAGGTGAATTGGTCAGGTGAGATGATTGAATGTACCAGGGGGAGGATAGTATTGTTAGGTGTAAAGAGTGCTGCCAGGTGAATTGGTCAGGTGAGATGATTGAATGTACCAGGGGGAGGATAGTATTGTTAGGTGTAAAGTGTGCTGCCAGGTGAATTGGTCAGGTGAGATGATTGAATGTACCAGGGGGAGGATAGTATTGTTAGGTGTAAAGAGTGCTGCCAGGTGAATTGGTCAGGTGAGATGATAAAATGTTGCCAGGGGGAGGATAGTATTGTTAGGTGTAAAGAGTGCTGCCAGTTGAATTGGTCAGGTGAGATGATTGAATGTACAAGGGGGAGGATAGTATTGTTAGGTGTAAAGAGTGCTGCCAGGTGAATTGGTCAGGTGAGATGATTGAATGTACCAGGGGGAGGATAGTATTGTTAGGTGTAAAGAGTGCTGCCAGGTGAATTGGTCAGGTGAGATGATTGAATGTACCAGGGGGAGGATAGTATTGTTAGGTGTAAAGTGTGCTGCCAGGTGAATGGTCAGGTGAGATGATAAAATGTTGCCAGGGGGAGGATAGTATTGTTAGGTGTAAAGAGTGCTGCCAGGTGAATTGGTCAGGTGAGATGATAAAATGTTGCCAGGGGGAGGATAGTATTGTTAGGTGTAAAGTGTGCTGCCAGGTGAATTGGTCAGGTGAGATGATTGAATGTACCAGGGGGAGGATAGTATTGTTAGGTGTAAAGTGTGCTGCCAGGTGAATTGGTCAGGTGAGATGATAAAATGTTGCCAGGGGGAGGATAGTATTGTTAGGTGTAAAGTGTGCTGCCAGGTGAATTGGTCAGGTGAGATGATTGAATGTACCAGGGGGAGGATAGTATTGTTAGGTGTAAAGAGTGCTGCCAGGTGAATTGGTCAGGTGAGATGATTGAATGTACCAGGGGGAGGATAGTATTGTTAGGTGTAAAGAGTGCTGCCAGGTGAATTGGTCAGGTGAGATGATTGAATGTACCAGGGGGAGGATAGTATTGTTAGGTGTAAAGTGTGCTGCCAGGTGAATTGGTCAGGTGAGATGATTGAATGTACCAGGGGGAGGATAGTATTGTTAGGTGTAAAGAGTGCTGCCAGGTGAATTGGTCAGGTGAGATGATAAAATGTTGCCAGGGGGAGGATAGTATTGTTAGGTGTAAAGAGTGCTGCCAGGTGAATTGGTCAGGTGAGATGATTGAATGTACCAGGGGGAGGATAGTATTGTTAGGTGTAAAGAGTGCTGCCAGGTGAATTGGTCAGGTGAGATGATTGAATGTACCAGGGGGAGGATAGTATTGTTAGGTGTAAAGAGTGCTGCCAGGTGAATTGGTCAGGTGAGATGATTGAATGTACCAGGGGGAGGATAGTATTGTTAGGTGTAAAGTGTGCTGCCAGGTGAATGGTCAGGTGAGATGATAAAATGTTGCCAGGGGGAGGATAGTATTGTTAGGTGTAAAGAGTGCTGCCAGGTGAATTGGTCAGGTGAGATGATAAAATGTTGCCAGGGGGAGGATAGTATTGTTAGGTGTAAAGTGTGCTGCCAGGTGAATGGTCAGGTGAGATGATAAAATGTTGCCAGGGGGAGGATAGTATTGTTAGGTGTAAAGAGTGCTGCCAGGTGAATTGGTCAGGTGAGATGATTGAATGTACCAGGGGGAGGATAGTATTGTTAGGTGTAAAGAGTGCTGCCAGGTGAATTGGTCAGGTGAGATGATTGAATGTACCAGGGGGAGGATAGTATTGTTAGGTGTAAAGTGTGCTGCCAGGTGAATTGGTCAGGTGAGATGATTGAATGTACCAGGGGGAGGATAGTATTGTTAGGTGTAAAGAGTGCTGCCAGGTGAACTGGTCAGGTGAGATGATTGAATGTACCAGGGGGAGGATAGTATTGTTATGTGTAAAGAGTGCTGCCAGGTGAATTGGTCAGGTGAGATGATTGAATGTACCAGGGGGAGGATAGTATTGTTAGGTGTAAAGTGTGCTGCCAGGTGAATTGGTCAGGTGAGATGATTGAATGTACCAGGGGGAGGATAGTATTGTTAGGTGTAAAGTGTGCTGCCAGGTGAATTGGTCAGGTGAGATGATTGATTGTACCAGGGGGAGGATAGTATTGTTAGGTGTAAAGAGTGCTGCCAGGTGAATTGGTCAGGTGAGATGATAAAATGTTGCCAGGGGGAGGATAGTATTGTTAGGTGTAAAGAGTGCTGCCAGGTGAATTGGTCAGGTGAGATGATTGAATGTACCAGGGGGAGGATAGTATTGTTAGGTGTAAAGAGTGCTGCCAGGTGAATTGGTCAGGTGAGATGATTGAATGTACCAGGGGGAGGATAGTATTGTTAGGTGTAAAGAGTGCTGCCAGGTGAATTGGTCAGGTGAGATGATTGAATGTACCAGGGGGAGGATAGTATTGTTAGGTGTAAAGAGTGCTGCCAGGTGAATTGGTCAGGTGAGATGATTGAATGTACCAGGGGGATAACATTGTTAGGTGTAAAGAGTGCTGCCAGGTGAATTGGTCAGGTGAGATGATTGAATGTACCAGGGGGAGGATAGTATTGTTAGGTGTAAAGAGTGCTGCCAGGTGAATTGGTCAGGTGAGATGATTGAATGTACCAGGGGGATAACATTGTTAGGTGTAAAGTGTGCTGCCAGGTGAATTGGTCAGGTGAGATGATTGAATGTACCAGGGGGAGGATAGTATTGTTAGGTGTAAAGTGTGCTGCCAGGTGAATGGTCAGATGAGATGATAAAATGTTGCCAGGGGGGATAACATTGTTAGGTGTAAATACTTGATGATGAGGACAAAAGCTAAAACGTGCTCCCATGGAAGGCCCCAGGACCGGGTTTGGTAAACCCTGCTATATGACAATCTGATTCTGAGCATCTAATTCCCATCTGCAACATTTTGACCCACTAAATAGTATTATAAAAAAGGTTATCATTATGAGGTGATTACATGTGTGCTTATAGGGTTGCCAGGTCAGTTGCCTGGTCACCCTCTGTGTGAGGCTTGCCAGGTGAGGTGGGGTTGAAACTCTGTAGCCTGTATATTCAGCATTCTCGGTAGCCATAGCTTTGCAGAGCTCCCAAGCAAGCCACATAAATAACAATGTCTGCATAGAAGGGAGTCGTTCTATCTTTTCCGAGAGGCGTTTTGAATAGGGATTACAGGGGGAAGCGTGCATGAGAGAGGATGACCTACTTTTAATGGGAATTCTAATTTAGTGTCGGAGCTCAGAGGGAAAATGAAAGCCGAGAAGATAAGGAGTTTTCCAACCAGCTGTGCTCTTTTAACACATTTTTAATAAAGGGGCTCAATATGAATGTAAATGGAGGATTCTGGAGGATTCCTTTAGGCCCTTTTTTCAAAACCCTTCATCTTTGGTAGAAATCGCTTCTATTAAAGGCTCTAACATTTCAGATGACGGCAATTCAGGCACAGCTAATCGATCTTTCCCTCCGATGTGTTTGCATTCCCACCGTAATGGACCCTCTATATACAAAAGTAATTCATCTGGGGTGGCAGTGAACCTATTGGACGGGATGTTCAATCTCTCTTTCCTGGACCATGCTGTCAAAACATGCATTTTTCTAATACTGGTGTAATTAAATGTCATATTTCAAGGGACGGGAGATTAATGCGCCAGAAAGACACGGTGGTAAGAAAACAAAACATATATTGACCTGAGGGACAAACATCAGAGGCTGCGGCAACTGTCTCGCTTTGGTTTTCCCTTTAAGAAATGACAAAACGGGGCATGTCAATTATAGACATAGCCTGGTGTGACTGGGGGAAGACTAGCTGAACACGTCAGCATGAGTCCGACTCACCTCCGCCACACTAGGCACAGTAATGCATTCAACTATGATGCACCCTTGGAGAAATATAGCCTAAGTGCACAGGTATATACTACCCTGCATGCACCAATGTACTGCATTGTTGGGAAGGGCTCACAAGTTAAGCATTTTACTCTACTTGTGCATGTGATAAATAAAACTTGAACATTTGAAACTAGAAGCACACAGATAATGTCAGCAGCCATTCAATCCAAAACCGCCCTATACACACCATTCCATCCAATCCAAAACCGCCCTATACACGACATTCCATCCAATCCAAAACCACCCTATACACGACATTCCATCCAATCCAAAACCACCCTATACACACCATTCCATCCAATCCAAAACCGCCCTATACACGACATTCCATCCAATCCAAAACCGCCCTATACACGCCATTCCATCCAATCCAAAACCACCCTATACACACCATTCCATCCAATCCAACTCCTGTGGTGGGCCGGGCGCAGTGCACGCTAACCAAGGTTGCCAGGTGCACGGTGACACATTGGCTTCCGGGTTGGATGTGCGCTGTGTTAAGAAGCAGTGCGGCGGGTTGTGTATCGGAGGACGCATGACTTTCAACCTTTGTCTCTCCCAAGCCCGTACGGGAGTTGTAGCGATGAGACAAGATAGTAGCTACTAAAATTGAAAGTGAAATGACCAAATGACACTCCAACGTCATTAGCCACACATTTCCATTAAGTTATAAAACCTCTAGGATGGGAACGTTCTTTACATTTTAAAATAAACACGGGTGCATGTTTCTTCCCAGCCATTCATTAGCTCATCTTCAGTGTTAGGGCCCTGACCAGATGTACTCCGCCTAATGCAATTCCCTCATAGATTGGGTCTGCCTCCGGAGAGCCTAATGTGGAAACTTCCATTCAGGAACGGACACCGAGCCTCTCGCAGGGGCAAAGGCAGGCCGAGGGCGAAACCCAAATCGATGGCGCAACTCTCCCAGATGGAAAGAGAATCTCTCTTGGTTAAAGATTTCTTTCCGTCCCTCTCTCCTTCGCTCCCCTTCACGGGAAATGGAGAGCTGAAAGTGGGTGATGTCATCGTCAGGATCGATAGGATGAGAACTCTTAATGTGATTTCTGTTGGAATCATCATAAGCCCTCTTGGTCCTCAGGGGTGCCTAAAGGTGTGATTGACAACCCCCCCCCCCTCCCCCCCTTACTGAAAACCACAATGAGAAGAGGTACAGCGGTCAGAGTGGGTGGGGATACAGCTGTGCTGTGCTGCACTTGAAACGCATTCAAATGAGGAGAGCGGGAGGATAGATAGCAACAAGATGAGAATATTGCCTAAATACAGAACCTGTGAAAATCTCCTCTGTGTGATTTTTCTCTTCTTTCTTACTTTATCTCAACTTCTCTTCTTTCTCTCACAGTGGAAAGGTGAAAGGGATTGTGTAACGCTCTTTGTGGCTGCAGCTAGTCTCCTTCCCTTCGTTTGACCTCCAGACGTATACATAAGAGATCAATCCAACAGACACTTTAGAGCAGGCAGCAGGAGGGGCAGCTATCAAAACCACCAAGGACCCATGTGGAAGAACAGCATAACCCAAAGACCCAACATCGCCTCGACATGTGGGAATGCTTGTGACACATACTAGGCAGACCAGACCAGCGTTTGGAGATCGAGAAGTCAAAGAGAGAAGTGAAATATTCTTCCTTAGTTTATCCTGTTCTCAAACTCTAAAGGCACAAACTACATTGGAGACAATGCTTTAAGTAGCTGAACATGTTATTACTCCAACCTCGTGAAAGTGACAAACTAACACATTTTCATTTTTGTCAACAACAAAAAACGTTATATCGAAGAAGCGCCTTTGATTTGACAGTCTGCACACAAGGGCGTAGTTAAGGAGGGGGAAACATGAATGATTCATGGGGCCCTATCACTGATCTGACAGTGGCTCCGAGCATAACCACTATGCCCCCCTCAAAAACTAAATCTGGTTTCCAGAAAAGGAAAGAAAGGAAACAGATACAGCAAAATTCAGGAAAAAAATTACTCACTACGTTTTTTCCCAGAAAAAAAATGAGAAGGATTTGAGTGGTAAGTCAGTGCAGACTGCGTGCCGAACTGAGTAGCCAGGCAGGTCAATATAGCTAGCTTGACAGCTTGCTAGCTACAGGTAGCTGCCTACCGTGAACTCACTCGGCTCGGTTAGAGCAGTAATTATTAACATGATGATGATGAGCTACCCCTACCAGCTATGACTATGTTGTGTCTTTACTATCATTAAATTAAGACTTTTAGTTTTTATCAAAGATTCTCTGTAATTAGCATTTACGCGATTAAACTGATTAATCATGTAACTGTAATTAACTAGGAAGTCGGGGCACCAAGGAAAATATTCAGATTACAAAGTTATAATTTTCCTAATATAACTTTTCAGATATTTTCATATCTGATCAATAGTCTTCTGATTAATGAATTCTTCTTTACCTCACGTTAGTCTCATTCCAAATGTCCTCATTCCAAATGGTTGGTTATCTGCACGAACCCAGTCTTCACTATGAGTCACCCATACATCAATTGTCTTAAATCATTTATTTATTAACTAACTAAATAATCACAGAAGTGCACACACAAACACACAAAGTAAATATGGTTACAAGAAATGATAGGGGAATGTGCCCTAGTGGGCTAAACCGGCCTGGCGGCTTGTTAGACAAAAGGGGAGTGGGGGTTAGCTGAGAAGTCAATACAGAGTTGATAATTATTACAACTGAAATGCTAATCCTTTGCACATGAACGCTCACTCATTCGGGAACAATTGCAATCAATATATATATTTACGCTCAGTGTGTCGTCGGGGTCTCTGTTGAAAAGTTCATTTCTGTTGGAGAGTTTGTCCGCCCTCTCTGTCGTGGTTAGAATGGATAGTTCAGAGTGACATTCATTCATGTCGTTATGGATAGATGTTTCGGCGGTTGTCGGTCTTCCCGTTCAATGATACCGAATTCCTAGCTGCAGACTAGTAATTAATATCAAAGACTTGTTTTTATTCTGTCGGTATCGATAGTCTAAGAGTTTAACCACATGGGATGGTTAAAAGATTCAGCAGTCTGGTCTCAAACCTTGGACCTCTCGTTATCGAGGTAAGCTGGTCTGCAACATTTGTCCTCTCGTAATTGAGAGCAACATGGTCTGTTGAGAAATTCGGGAGAGCAGAAAAAGGCAGTCTCATGACGCCAGGTCCGAACTGGGCTCTCTGATTTAGTTAAACTCAAAAAGGAATTGGAGTTTCCTTCATTAAACAGTCCAAAATCACATTACACAATTTTACAAACAGTATCGTCTTCACTCATTCATCTTATACAACAATTAGATGTAAACCTCATATCTGAGGCTATTATATAAACAGCATTGTGGTAATGTGGCTGTATTGACTCCCATGAGTTTCACAAAATTGGTCCAAACGGACTAGTTCGTAACTGGATTCTTCACCGATCTTTTATACCTTCTCCAGAACATACAGTGCCTTGCGAAAGTATTCGGCCCCCTTGAACTTTGCGACCTTTTTCCACATTTCAGGCTTCAAACATAAGGATATAAAACTGTATTTTTTTGTGAAGAATCAACAACAAGTGGGACACAATCATGAAGTGGAACGACATTTATTGGATATTTCAAACTTTTTAAACAAATCAAAAACTGAAAAATTGGGCGTGCAAAATTATTCAGCCCCTTTACTTTCAGTGCAGCAAACTCTCTCCAGAAGTTCAGTGAGGATCTCTGAATGATCCAATGTTGACCTAAATGACTAATGATGATAAATACAATCCACCTGTGTGTAATCAAGTCTCCGTATAAATGCACCTGCACTGTGATAGTCTCAGAGGTCCGTTAAAAGCGTAGAGAGCATCATGAAGAACAAGGAACACACCAGGCAGGTCCGAGATACTGTTGTGAAGAAGTTTAAAGCCGGATTTGGATACAAAAAGATTTCCCAAGCTTTAAACATCCCAAGGAGCACTGTGCAAGCGATAATATTGAAATGGAAGGAGTATCAGACCACTGCAAATCTACCAAGACCTGGCCGTCCCAATAAACTTTCAGCTCATACAAGGAGAAGACTGATCAGAGATGCAGCCAAGAGGCCCATGATCACTCTGGGTGAACTGCAGAGATCTACAGCTGAGGTGGGAGACTCTGTCCATAGGACAACAATCAGTCGTATATTGCACAAATCTGGCCTTTATGGAAGAGTGGCAAGAAGAAAGCCATTTCTTAAAGATATCCATAAAAAGTGTTGTTTAAAGTTTGCCACAAGCCACCTGGGAGACACACCAAACATGTGGAAGAAGGTGCTCTGGTCAGATGAAACCAAAATTGAACTTTTTGGCAACAATGCTAAATGTTATGTTTGGCGTAAAAGCAACACAGCTCATCACCCTGAACACACCATCCCCACTGTCAAACATGGTGGTGGCAGCATCATGGTTTGGGCCTGCTTTTCTTCAGCAGGGACAGGGAAGATGGTTAAAATTGATGGGAAGATGGATGGAGCCAAATACAGGACCATTCTGGAAGAAAACCTGATGGAGTCTGCAAAAGACCTGAGACTGGGACGGAGATTTGTCTTCCAACAAGACAATGATCCAAAACAAAAAGCAAAATCTACAATGGAATGGTTCAAAAATAAACATATCCAGGTGTTAGAATGGCCAAGTCAAAGTCCAGACCTGAATCCAATCGAGAATCTGTGGAAAGAACTGAAAACTGCTGTTCACAAATGCTCTCCATCCAACCTCACTGAGCTCGAGCTGTTTTGCAAGGAGGAATGGGAAAAAATTTCAGTCTCTCGATGTGCAAAACTGATAGAGACATACCCCAAGCGACTTACAGCTGTAATCGCAGCAAAAGGTGGCGCTACAAAGTATTAACTTAAGGGGGCTGAATAATTTTGCACGCCCAATTTTTCAGTTTTTGATTTGTTAAAAAAGTTTGAAATATCCAATAAATGTCGTTCCACTTCATGATTGTGTCCCACTTGTTGTTGATTCTTCACAAAAAAATACAGTTTTATATCTTTATGTTTCAAGCCTGAAATGTGGCAAAAGGTCGCAAAGTTCAAGGGGGCCGAATACTTTCGCAAGGCACTGTAAATGTTGTTCGGACCTCAAGTTCTGTGGAGTGGATGCAATTTCTTTGTTCTCTATGAAAATTCAGTCTGTCTCTATACTGTGGCCATGAGGAGATAATCTCCTCCAGGAATTTACGACCTCTCTCTGACCACAGCAGCCTGGGTGTAGGAGACAGGGAGAGGGGGATGGGGCTTGCTGTACCCAAAGAGGACAACGTCATGACAACAAGCTAATTAGCTATTATTTAGATATCATTATAACCGTATTCCCCAATATTTGTGTGATATTTGTTAGCTAGCTAGACTAAAATTAAAACCTAACATGTAGCCTACCTATCCATACGGTAGATGCTACTACTACTACTGCTGTAGACAAAGATCCAAAAATGTGTCTACTACATGGAGTTGAAACAGCGGACCTTGGAGGTGAGGCAGTTGTTTTGCAGCAGTTGCAGCATAACTAGACCATTTAAAATGGTAAAGTTAGGCACATGATGACTTAGAAAAACTTAAATAGGTATTCTATTTGATATGTATACTATTAAAATGTGTTCTCTTTTAGTAGATGTTTAGTATGGTATTTTTTAAATATTTTTTATATATTATTTATATATTATTATTATTATTATTATATATTATTTAACCAGGTAGGCTAGTTGAGAACAAGTTCTCATTTGCAACTGCGACCTGGCCAAGAAAAAGCAAAGCAGTTCGACACATACAACAACACAGAGTTACACATGGAATAAACAAACATACAATCAATAATACAGTAGGAAAATCTATATCCAGCATGTGCAAATGAGGTAGGATAAGGGAGGTAAGGCAATAAATAGGCCATGGGGGCGAAGTAATTACAATATAGCAATTAATCACTGGAATGGTAGAATGTGCAGAAGATGAATGTGCAAATAGAGATACTGGGGTGCAAAGGAGCAAGATAAATAAATAAATACAGTATGGGGATGAGGTAGATTGGATGGGCTATTTACAGATGAGCTATGTACAGGTACAGTGATCTGTGAGCTGCTCTGTCAGCTGGTGCTTAAAGCTAGTGAGGGAGGTAAGAGTCTCCAGCTTTATAGATTTGTGCAGTTCATTCCAGTCATTGGCAGCAGAGAACTGGAAGGAGAGGCGGCCAAAGGAAGAATTGGCTTTGGGGGTGACCAGTGAGATATACCTGCTGGAGCGCGTGCTACGGGTGGGTGCTGCTATGGTGACCAGTGAGCTGAGATAAGGCGGGGCTTTACCTAGCAGAGACTTGTAGATGACCTAGAGCCAGTGGGTTTGGCGACGAGTATGAGGCGAGGACCAGCCAACGAGAGTGTACAGGTCGCAGTGGTGGGTAGAATATGGGGCTTTGGTGACAGAACGGATGGCACTGTGATAGACTACATCCAATTTATTGTTGTAACCTTTGTAGGAGCGAACATTAAACCTAAAATTCCCTTTGTTTACTCACTTCCTAGTGCCTAGAGGGCCCCGGGTAGGCAGAATGTCAGCAGAAAGCTGTCAGACAGACTGATGCAGAGGAGAGCAGGGAGGAGGAAGAGGGATTAAAGAGTAGCAGCGGTGCCAGTGAAGGAGTGACAGAAGAGATTGAACAAGCAAGTAATAAGAGAAAGGAAGAGAATGGACAGATTCGAAGTGAGGAAGATGAGGTTTTAGATGATCCAGCACTGTGGCCAGAGAAAATACAAGACCATGAAGTACAAGAGATGCTATTGTTCGCAGACTAGCCAACAGGTGTGGTGAGGAGACAGAACTGTATAAAATTGTGCCCCCAGACTCAGAAGGCAAGCCAGTCCCCAAACTATTTACAGTACAGTAAGTCAGCAAACGGAAGAGAAAAGGTGCAGAGTGTTAAGGCATTAATTGCATTCCATGTTCTTTTTTCTCATGAGCAAACCATCACCCAGTTCTCTGAATAGTAAGAATGGCTATAAGATATCATTAGTGAAATGGAGAAGAATGTATGACAAACTACCAGAGCATGAGGATTGTGTGTCTCACAAGAACTATAACTGGAAATGGAAAAATCTGCAGCGTACAGTAACAGCTACAAATCAAATCAAATGGTATTAGTCACACGCGCCGAATACAACAGGTGAAATGGTTATTTACGAGCCCTTAACCAACAATGCGGTTAAAAAATGAAATAAAATAAAAGTAACACGTAATTAAAGAGCAGCAGTAAAAAACAATAGCGACATTATATACAGGGGGGTACCGGTACAGAGTCAATGTGCGGGGGCACCGGTTAGTTGAGGTAATATGTACATGTAGGTAGAGTTATTAAAGTGACTATGCATTGATGATAACAACAGAGAGTAGCAGAAGTGTAAAAGAGGGGGGGCAATGCAAATAGTCTGGGAGGCCATTTGATTAGATGTTCAGGAGTCTTATGGCTTGGGGGTAGAAGCTGTTTAGAAGCCTCTTGGACCTAGACTTGGCCCTCTGGTATCGCTTGCTGTGTGGTAGCAGAGAGAACAGTCTATGACTAGGTTGGCTGGAGTCTTTGACAATTTTCAGTCCTTCCTCTGACACCGCCAGGTATAGAGGTCCTGGATGGCAGGAAGTTTGGCCCCAGTTACCCTCTGTAGTGCCTTGCGGTCGGAGGTCGAGCAGTTGCCATAGCAGGCAGTGATGCAACAAGTCAGGATGCTCTCGATAGTGCAACTGTAGAACCTTTTGAGGATCTGAGGACCCATTCCAAATCTCTCCTGAGGGGGAATAGGTTTTGTTGTGCCCTCTTCACGACTGTCTCAGTGTGCTTGGACCATGTTAGTTGGTTGGTTATGTGGACACCAAGGAACTTAAAACCTGCTCCATTACAGCCCCGTTGATGAGAATGTGTATAGACAGTCAACTGCAGAAACAAATCCAGTCAGAAATGTATAAAAACAGAGTACTTGTAGGAAGGATTTTGGATGTGACACTTTACTTAGCATCTAGGAATCTGCCATTCTGGTGGAAATCCCTCAATCTTGATGATGTGCATAATGGACATTACCTAGGCTTCCTGGAACTGTTGTCTAATTATGACCCACTATTACATCAGCACTTACAGAAAGTCAGGGACAAAAAGAAAGGAGCACGACTAACTCATTACCTCAGCCCTGAGATCTACAATGTGTCAAGACAGGTAGAACAGCTTTGCCATCCTTTCAATTGAAAACCAGTTAGCTAGAAAATGTAACTTTAAAGAAATTATAAATGAGTCTGCTCACAAGAAGGCTTTACGCTGGGCTCTTGGTGCAGTGTAACCTCTGAGCTTTGTTTACAGGGAACAAACACAAGGACAAATGCCATAATCTGTTCTACCCAAGCCTGCCCGGGGATGGGCAAAATACTGTTTCAGAATATTATCTGCTATGGTTTATCTCCTGTTGAACTTAGTCAGGAATGCCCACATAATGTCTTGACACTACAGTTGCAGTTTCACAGATGCTTGTTTCCTGTAGGTACCACATTTATGCCTGCAGTCCACATAGTTCAGGAACATTTAACATTTGGGGTATGTAGCGGCTCTCGACCAAAGGAGTGGACCAAAGTAGCGTGGAAAGTAGCGTGGAAAGTATTCATGATATTTCATGATATTTTATTTTCAAAAAACACTCAAACAAAATAACCAAAGTGAAAACGAAAGCGAACAGTTCTGTCAGGTACAGACACTAAACAGAAAACAAGATCCCACAAACTCAGGTGGAAAACAGTATGATTCACAATTAGAAACAACGATAGACAGCTGCCTCTGATTGGGAACCACACTCAGCCAAAAACAAACAAACAGAAAACATAGAAAATCCCACCTGAGTCACACCCTGACCTAACCAAACATAGAGAATAATAAGGATCTCTAAGGTCAGGGCGTGACAGTAACCCCCCCCCCCCCCCCCCCCCCCCCAAAGGTGCGGACTCCGGCCGCAAACCTGAACCTATAGGAGAGGGTCCGGGTGGGCATCTACTCTCGGTGGGGGCTCCGGTGCAGGACGCAGACCCCGCTCCGCTTGAGGCTCCCCCCACTTCGGTGGCGCCTCTGGTGCAGGGTTCGTCGCCGTGGCCTCCGGACCGTAAATCGTTGTCTGGAACTCCAGGCTAGGAACCCCCCCTGTAAGCTCTGGACTGGGGACCGTCACTGCGGGCTCTGGACTGGGGACCATCGCTGGAGGCTCCGGACTGGGGACCGTCGCTGGAGGCTCCGGACTGGGGACCGTCGCTGGAGGCTCCGGACTGGGAACCCTCACTGGAGAATCTGGACCGCAGACCACCGTTGGAGACTCAGACCGTCGCTGGAGGTTTCATGCCATGGATCATCACTGCAGGCTTCGGTCCATGGATCATCACTGGAAGCTTCGGGCCATGGATCATCACTGGAGGCTTCGTGCCATGGATCACCACTGGAGGCTTCGGGCCATGGATCATCACTGGAGGCTTCGGGCCATGGATCACCACTGGAGGTCTGGAGCGCAGAGCTGGCACAACCCGTCCTGGCTGGATGCTCACCCTAGCCCGGCAACTGCGGGGCGCTGGCACAGGATGTACTGGGCTGTGAAGTCGCACCGGAGACACAGTGCGCAGAGCCGGCGCAGGATATCCGGGCCAAAGAGACGCACCAGAGACCAGGATCGCTGAGCCGGCACAATCCGTCCTGGCTGAATGCCCACTCTAGCACGGCAAATGGGGGGAGCTGGCACAGAGCGCACCGGGCTGTGAATGCGTACCGGAGACACAGTGCGCATCACCGCATAACACGGTGCCTGACCTGTCACACGCTCCCCACGGTAAGCACGGGGAGTTGGCTCAGGTCTAATCCCTGACTCCGCCAATCTACCCCCCCAAAAAACTCTTTGGAGCTGCCTCTCGGGCTTCCGTCGTTGACTTAACTCCTAGTATCGTCGCCGTTCCTCTCTCGCTGCCTCCATCTGCTCCCTTGGACGGCGATACTCTCCGGCCTGCGTCCAGGGTCCTTCTCCATCCAGGATGTCCTCCCATGTCCACTCCTCCTGGCCACGCTGCTTGGTCCGTTTTTGGTTGGGATCTTCTGTAACGGCTCTCGTCGAAAGGAGTGGACCAAAGCGCAGCGTGGAAAGTGTTCATGATATTTTATTTTCAAAAAACACTCAAACAAAATAACCAAAGTGAAAACGAAAGCGAACAGTTCTGTCAGGTACAGACACTAAACAGAAAACAAGATCCCACAAACTCAGGTGGAAAACAGTATGATTCACAATTAGAAACAACGATAGACAGCTGCCTCTGATTGGGAACCACACTCAGCCAAAAACAAACAAACAGAAAACATAGAATTTCCCACCTGAGTCACACCCTGACCTAACCAAACATAGAGAACAATAAGGATCTCTAAGGTGACCGGGTATAGTGGTAATAAATGATTTAATCTGAAACATGGATCATTGGTAATTTCTTAATTAAAACTGACTACAATACCATATATTAGAAAATAAGTTACCAATTGTGTAGTTATTTATAATAAAGCATCATAAAAATCTCATGACATAGACAGCTTTTGTTAACATTAGGAACTAAAAATGTTTGCAATACTGTTCCTATTGGTTAACGAATGAAGGTGGAAACTAGAATCTGCACAATTATAGTATAGAGCAGCAGAAGCTTCTAGTTAGTACATTTAATAACACATATTGTTCAGTACGTTATTTTAATCTGCAGCATTCTGATTTCTATGTTAGGGGCCCGGTAGTTGTTTTTTTCATGGGGCCCCAAAATTCTGGCAACACCCCTGCCTGCACATGTGCAGTTCAGCGCGTGACGACTGTTAGACCCGATGGCATGTTTCTGTGAATGTGCTTAGCTAGCCGCCGTCGCCATGACATCACCTACAAGCGCTATCAGGGATTTCTATTGGAGATGCAGTTTCTACATCTTCACACTAAACCATCTTTGATAGCATGCATGTTAGGGTTGTGTCGTTGGGATCCCTAACCAAATGCTTTAAATGACAGTGCAGTGACCACAAAACTACCACTAACAGCATCATCAAGGCTAAAATAAACATTTAACCAACACCTAACGCAACAATGCTGACTTTGCAAGGTGGAACTGAGCTACAGTGGCAGTACAGGTGCTGAAAAAGCGGCACCGTGAGACCCAACAAAATACAAAGCTACCCTAAACACCCACACCCACACAATCATAATAATATTAATTTATAAAATGTGTAAAATGCTTTCAATATACAGAATAATCTAATCTCAAAGTGCATAAAATCAAATTGAAAAAACAAATTGACAAAAATAGACACCTAGACAGGCAACTGAAACAAAGAAGAGAGCTGACACTACAAGGGACACGGACACCAAGGAGCACAGCTGTCAACAGAACACCTTCCTAAAGAGAAAAGTCTTTAGGCCCATTTTAAAGGAACCCAGCATCTGTGGTGCCTTCAGGTGGTCCGGGAGGGCATTCCAGAAACACACAAACACAAGCGCACAGACACACAGACAGTTGTATTGGCGGAATAAAATACCTTAATAAATACTTAATGGACTGGCAAGGGCCTTGAGAGAAAGTGCAAAAGAGAGAGAGGGCAAGATTAGAGATTTTATGATATGATGGCTACACTGACTCATAAAAGACCCTGGCCTGCCAAAATGGAGAGAGAGAGAGAGGGGGGGGTCCAACGACAGCCAGAGAGCGCTGGCAGTTTCTGGGGGATGTGTGGGGGAGTTAATCTGTAGGGAGAAACCGAAGGCATTTTGACTAAAAGGGTAAAGCCAGGAAAGAGCAACGGGGAAAATATGCACAGAGATTACAGTGTGAGATTTGTGGGTTTAAAAGGGCCTTAAAGGGGAAGTTGTTGTTTTTTGACAACCAAATCTCTATTTTTGATGTAAATTGCATATTATAGGAGGGTCTATACACCTTTGTGATTTCACGTTTTAGAGAAATTTACAAATCACTTCCTCATCCCCTCAGGTTGTATTAACAAACCCCTGTATACCGGAAATCCCCAAAAGTTCCCACAAGGTAAAAAGTAAAAGACAGAAAATTCTCCCTGATGGGGGCATTTCCCAGGCCCCCACAAGGACAGATACTATTTTAGGCTTAGGTGCTAGGTTTAGGATTAGAATTAGGGTTAGGATTATGGTTAGGGGTTAGTTTTAGGGTTAGAAGTTAGGGTTTAAGAAAAAGGTTAGATTTAGGGCTAGAGAAAAGAGGATTTGGAATGTATCAATTTTAGGTCCCCACTAGGATAGTAAAACATATTGTGTGTGTGTGTGTGTGTATGTGTGTGTGTGTGTGTGTGTGTGTGTGTGTGTGTGTGTGTGTGTGTGGACAAAAACACATATTCATGACATATGAGTGTTGGTGTTGTTTTCTCAATGGGTTTAGAGGACCATTCAGGGGATCATAGGATCACGGTTAATTACATGTGGGGGAGCAGTTCACCTTCACGGTGAATAACAATGCATGACCATACCAAGCATGGGTGTAAAAACAGAGACACAAACACTCCAAGACTTGATTTGTATGCTGGTGTAAGTGGCTCATATGGTCTGCTTCATTTATCAGTTGTGTGTTATCCTAATGGTTATAAGGAATGGAAAGGAAAGCTGGCCTTGAAGTGGCACTTAAGGGGCATTAACACCAAAATGGTTTGGTGCGTTTTTTCCCCGAACTCTGACGCATTTACCCCCTTAGTTGGGTTTGTTTGGACTGGTGTGAACAATATCCCCACTCAGAGCGTACTAAACAACGCACCGTGGTTCTCTAATTAAAAGGGTAGTCTGGGTCCAATTAAATTATTACCTGGTGTGGTTCACTGCATGTGAGTACGCAGTCTGGACCAAACACAGGAAAAGAAACACAGCATTATTATCGGTTGTTTGACTTGAGAGCTCTGAAACCTTTTGTGTGTAGCAAGGCATCCACGAGCACATCCATGCAGATTAAGGGAGACAGGGGCTGTACAGGGGATACATGCTATTGACTACAGACTATTCACGTGGCAGTTAAAGAGTCTTTCGCTCTGTTTCCTCCTGCATATTGTTGGAAGATTGGGTCACACAAGTGATGCTTCATGATAATCATAAATGGATTCAACTTGACATTTTTGTCAAATAAACAAATTACCTTGCTGTTAGGAAAAATGTACTTACTATGACTGAGATATGTGGTTGTCCCACCTAGCTACCTTAAGATGAAGGCACTAACTGTAAGTTGCTCTGGATAAAAGCATCTGCTAAATCACTCAAATGTAAAAAATATAAATATTTGGTTTAGGAATTTTTGTTCGTTTGACATTTGGCAATGTGGAACTAAAATAATAGTTGAACTCTGATTCGAACTACAGCTCAAAACTATGTGTGGAAACATCCGTACATCCTCCTTCAAATTATCAACAGCACACATGGTCCAACTAAAACATGATTTCCGCTTTTAACCCCTCTGACTCGGAGAGGTGCGGTGGGCTACGACATTTTGGGCGCCCAGGGAGCTGTTGTTGATGGGGGTTACCTGCCTTGCTCAAGGGCAGACCGACAGATCTTTCACCTTGTCAACTCTTGGATTCAAACTGGCAACCTTTCTGTTACTGGCCCAATGCTCTAACCGCTAGGCCACCTGCCACCCAGATGCTCTCTGTATGGCAGCAGTGGATGGCATCGGCAGTTGTCAATAACATTTTAGCATAGTGAGACAATGAATGCGGCCTTTCTCCTCTGTCCGGCGCGAGACGTTAACGGGGGGTGCTTGTGCCACTGGGGCAGCAGTGTGACATCATTCAAACCTTCAGCAGATCAACAAGGACATCCCAACCACCAAGTCACGACACAGAAGGGCCCCTCACAAAAGACGGAGTCACAAAGTCCAACATGCAGGGGCGGCCGGAGGACTGGATTGACCCATGTTGCAGACATCATCAACAATGGCCTTTCTATGTGACTCCATAACAACCACCAAACCACCCCCTTTAGCCACCACTACTACTACTACTAACCCCTTCAGCTCTTCACCCCTCACATTTTCACAATAGCAGGCCTGTGGCTCGGCGCCGCCCTCGGCCCCCACCAAACTGTCTGCTGAGCTTCCACGAGTTCAAATGGGCCTGTTATGATGGTACCAGCTACTGTAGTCAACAGGCCGGGCTGTACCAGAGAAGAGCTGGGCGGGCTGTCCCAGAGAGGGGCGAGAGTGGGCACGTGAGAAAGACACAGGTGGGTGCCTGCAGATCATCATGAGACCAAATACAAAACACTTGTATTGGGGAACAGATTTTTTAAAAGAACTGCGGTACCAAGAACTAGTCTATATCAACATTTTTGAGATTTGCATAGAAACTCGACACAGGACTCTCTCAGTTCCTTTATAGAACTTTAAATTACGTTTCATAGCAAAACAGAACCGAGCATTTTACCAAAATAGAACACAATCAAAACTGCTTACATTCAAAGGGGGACATCAATGGAGAACGTGCATAAAGATGACAGAATTCAGACATGACCTCATTGTTTTAGCACTGTCCAATGAGTTTTTAAACCACGGTGTGCAATATGGTTCAATGTGCCACTGAATCAGCACAATCAGTTTATCAAATATCTGGCGTCTTGAAGCTAAAATTGGGATCATGTATACTGTGCTAATGGTTTTACAAAGATAACGGAGAGCAACGTACAATAAGTCTAACTTCTCAAAAGGAGGAATTTGTGGTAAGTACAAGGGGCAGCCATATTTATACACCTCCGCTATTCAGGAAACACAAAAACGGTGGGCTAAGAAAAAGCCTACCTCTGAATGAACCCTGGGCCACTGACAAAAAATGGCCGCCTTGCAAAGTGACAGTTTTTCACCATGCATGCAAATCACTGTCTCCCATGCAGGTCCAGTGAGACTGCTTCAATGGGAGACACTATCTGTTGTGTTTGCATGTCCTGGAAAGGGAACCATGGGAAAAACAGCCCCAGGACTAAGCAGTTTGCCGGAAAAACAACCCAGATGTCTCAGATGACCTCAGAGATGTTTTAAAAACAACAAACCGGGCCGGCGCATGACTGAGGCTGACGCTCCCCTGGGATGGACAGCATTCAACTGCTTATCCTTAAAACCATTCATGGTACCAAAACATGCCCTTAGTCTTATCTGTTGGTCCCTGAAGTAACACCACTCAAGGCCAATAATTAGTGTGTGTGTGTGTGTGTGTGTGTGTGTGTGTGTGTGTGTGTGTGTGTGTGTGTGTGTGTGTGTGTGAAAGAGAATGTGTTCACTCCTTCCTGCCACCATACGTGTGTTGCGCTCTGTTGATTGGCATAAACAGTCTCCTCTGAGAGAACCTTTTGTCTATGCTGATCTCCCTATCCAAACCAAACGAATAGCGAATCAGTCTTGCCCCTGCTTGTATTCTGAACAGAGCAAATACAACACGACCGCTGATTAACCAACCCAAGAGAGGCATGTGATACGTAAACACTGGAGATGAACTGGCATGAGTAACGCTCTAACTTCCTCTTTTGCTCTGCTGTTAACAAACACTGTTCTGCCCATGCAAATATACAAAGCCTTGTCCTAGTCCTGTTTGTGCTGTTACAGATCTGGGACCAGACGTAATAATGTAGAGATATGAGGCCCAAAGCCCTGTTAAGACACTTTGTTTCCTTTGTTGTGGCAGTTACCTGTATGTGGATGGGTCAGTTACCTGTATGTGGATGGGTCAGTTACCTGTATGTGGATGGGTCAGTTACCTGTATGTGGATGTGTCAGTTACCTGTATGTGGATCAAATCAAATCAAATGTATTTATATAGCCCTTCGTACATCAGCTGATATCTCAAAGTGCTGTACAGAAACCCAGCCTAAAACCCCAAACAGCAAGCAATGCAGGTGTAGAAGCACGGTGGCTAGGAAAAACTCCCTAGAAAGGCCAAAACCTAGGAAGAAACCTAGAGAAGAACCAGGCTATGTGGGGTGGCCAGTCCTCTTCTGGCTGTGCCGGGTGGAGATTATAACAGAACATGGCCAAGATGTTCAAATGTTCATAAATGACCAGCATGGTCAAATAATAATATTCACAGGCAGAACAGTTGAAACTGGAGCAGCAGCACGGCTAGGTGGACTGGGGACAGCAAGGAGTCATCATGTCAGGTAGTCCTGAGGCATGGTCCTAGGGCTCAGGTCCTCCGAGAGAGAGAAAGAAAGAAAGAGAGAATTAGAGAGAGCGTACTTAAATTCACACAGGACACCGGATAGGACAGGAGAAGTACTCCAGATATAACAAACTGACCCTAGCCCCCCGACACATAAACTACCGCAGCATAAATACTGGAGGCTGAGACAGGAGGGGCCAGGAGACACTGTGGCTCCATCCGAGGACACCCCTGGACAGGGCCAAACAGGAAGGATATAACCCCACCCACTTTGCCAAAGCACAGCCCCCACACCACTAGAGGATGGGTCAGTTACCTGTATGTGGATGGGTCAGTTACCTGTATGTGGATGGGTCAGTTACCTGTATGTGGATGGGTCAGTTACTTGTATGTGGATGGGTCAGTTACCTGTATGTGGATGTGTCAGTTACCTGTATGTGGATGTGTCAGTTACCTGTATGTGGATGTGTCAGTTACCTATATGTGGATGTGTCAGTTACCTGTATGTGGATGTGTCAGTTACCTGTATGTGGGTCGGTCAGTTACCTGTTTGTGGATGGGTCAATTACCTGTATGTGGATGGGTCAGTTACCTGTATGTGGATGTGTCAGTTACCTGTATGTGGATGTGTCAGTTACCTGTATGTGGATGGGTCAGTTACCTGTATGTGGATGGGTCAGTTACCTGTATGTGGATGGGTCAGTTACTTGTATGTGGATGGGTCAGTTACCTGTATGTGGATGTGTCAGTTACCTGTATGTGGATGGGTCAGTTACCTGTATGTGGATGTGTCAGTTACCTATATGTGGATGTGTCAGTTACCTGTATGTGGATGTGTCAGTTACCTGTATGTGGATGTGTCAGTTACCTGTATGTGGATGGGTCAGTTACCTGTATGTGGATGGGTCAGTTACCTGTATGTGGATGGGTCAGTTACCTGTATGTGGATGTGTCAGTTACCTGTATGTGGGTGGGTCAGTTACCTGTATGTGGATGGGTCAGTTACCTGTATGTGGGTGGGTCAGTTACCTGTATGTGGGTGGGTCAGTTACCTGTATGTGGATGGGTCAGTTACCTGTATGTGGATGGGTCAGTTACTTGTATGTGAGTGGGTCAGTTACCTATATGTGGATGTGTCAGTTACCTGTATGTGGATGTGTCAGTTACCTGTATGTGGATGGGTCAGTTACTTGTATGTGGATGGGTCAGTTACCTGTATGTGGATGGGTCAGTTACCTGTATGTGGATGGGTCAGTTACCTGTATGTGGATGTGTCAGTTACCTGTATGTGGATGGGTCAGTTACCTGTATGTGGATGTGTCAGTTACCTGTATGTGGATGTGTCAGTTACCTGTATGTGGATGTGTCAGTTACCTGTATGTGGATGTGTCAGTTACCTGTATGTGGATGGGTCAGTTACCTGTATGTGGGTGGGTCAGTTACCTGTATGTGGGTGGGTCAGTTACCTGTATGTGGATGGGTCACAGAACTGGACAGTATGGGAGGGCTAAAGAGGCCTAATTGAGCCATGCATCCTGGTGAGCTACAACTTGAGCTGGGCTGGTGGTGTAACAGTGTAGCACATAGCCCTGAAGGTTTCATATGAAGATGGTCACTATCAGTGGAAAGATACAACTCTATCTTCAGGCATTTGTTCACTTTTTCTGTGTTCACAACTCTCAATAATACTACCGATGCTGCTTGACTCCGAAAATGAACCTTCTGTTGAGTCGACCATGATAGTGTTTGGTAGTGTGTGTGTGTGTGTCAATGTGTCAGCTTAATAGATAGAATAACAAAAGTTGGCTCAGTTCACACACAACTGGGTAGAGAGAGCGTGGGACATTTTTTTCTCTGTGTTTACAGAGAGTCAAACGGGACTGGAGACTGACTCACAAATGCTACAGTTTCTCTGTTACTATGACTGGCATCTGGCCATAACAGCTGTTAGTCTCAGAGCCAGACCTGGGTTCAAATACCATTTGAAATTGTACAAATATTTTCAGTTTATACTTTAGCTTGCCTGGAGTACCAGGAGGGTGGGGTTTGCACTTTTGGGACAGTTCTATTGGTTTCATCGCAACAGGCAAGCTCAATCGAGCACAGACACAGTATTTAAAATGATTTCAAATAGTATTTGAACCCAGGTCTGCTCAGCGGGATATTGTCCAAACCAGTTCTGCCGCCCTCATGATCTGACCTTCGCCCCGTGGAAACCATAAATACCTCTGGTAGCAAACACACAAGTCTCAGACCATACCAGACCAGGTCATCTCAAAATAACATGCAAATATTTTCTTCCTGTGATATCTAGCGTTCCCTTCTCACTCTCTCTCCATCTCCATCACTCTGAGAAGACAAGGTTACTATAGCTCTTCCCTCGCTTTCCCCCTACTCTCACTGGCGACCCCCCCCCCCCTCCTTTCATCTCCTCTCCTACCCTATTTTAGAGGACAAGGCAATTCCTCCTCTCACTTCTGTCTTCCTGTCTACACCTCCAGAAATTAATGGATGAATGCCTGCCAGCCAGCCAGTCTGGCTGTCCTACATGACAGAGTGGTTTTTGGCCGGTGGGTCAGCTGATCCCGCTCCAGCTGCTTAGTGAAAGGGAGGCAAGCATGCAGGGGGAACAGAGGGCCTCATTCACAGCCCGACGGGCGGCCGAGTCACAGTGCCCTGTGAGATGACCCTTGATCTCTGTGATGCAGATGAGGGAAACTAGGTTTGGCTCCGTTTCCCTAACAGCCGTGACCACATCAAGAAACACTGCATCACTCTCTAATCATAGAGAATATAGGTCCAGCTTGATGTGGAAACTAAGGCATATAAACACAAATAGCCAATAAAGGTTAATCATTTAAACGCTCTCAGTAGATATAATTGCGAAATGTAGGCTACCGGAGTTAGAATAGTACTTCTATGGAAAGTACCAGAAGTAAAATCCAATACAACTATCACTAGGCATATAGTGTCCCAGCAAACTGCTTTTCTTTGGAAGGTTGCATGACTTCACCTGTGTGTACTGTCCACATATTGTGGGAGTGTAGGCTACTAGATTACATTAGCCTTATGCTAGTTTAACATTCAGCCACTGCTTGAATACATTCTTGGTATTGTGTTGCTGGTGTTGACAGTCAGCCAAATCCAACACCAAATGTTGACTACTTACTTTCTCTATTTGGTTACACCGCTAAAGGCCTATTTCCTTTCATAACATTCCACATGTACCAATGTAATAACATTTATACATCCATTTAGAACTAAAATATCGATCCATTTTCCCTTTATCTGCAACCAAATTCTACCCACTCCCTATTTTTCTGTATTTACACATGAGGATTACTCATTGCTGAATCATTACAAAAGATCCACCACATTCTCTAAAATGAGGAAGAGGCTAACTTTGTTGTGATTGTATCACTGCTGTCCAAAAGAGGAAACTGCGCCTTCCCCCGAGACAGCAGGGAAACAACCCAGCGATGATGGATTAAAAAGGGCTTGCAGATGGAAGAGGGGATGCTTTCACATCTCTGTGCGCATTGAATGCCACAGACAGGTCTTTCAAAACATCTTAGGAGCAGAAACACTTAAGGGGGTTGGTATTTGTGACGTGTCTCCCCCTGCACATCAGAGAGCGGGTACTCAGTAAATGGGCTGCTTATGCAAGGCAGCATTGCTACAGTCACCCATACTATTAATCTGACAGGGAAGACTGCTATTTAGACAGTCTGGGTACAGTGAGACAGAGCGAGAGTGCGAGAGAGAGGGAGCGAGAGAGAGGGGAGAGAGAGAAAGAGAGAGAGAATGGTCTTCCATCTCCGTCCTCCCTTTTTATTTGTTCCTTGTCTGATCTCCTGACTCTCCTGACCTCTGCTGCACTTGAGGCAGAGAGTGTGTGTGTGTGTGTGTCAAAGATAATGGTAGAGGACATTGTGCACATCCTAGAGAGTACACTAGCCACACACACACAGACAAAAAGAGAGAGAGAGCATTATGTACTGTGTGTTATGGTTTCAGATCACATATCTGAGATTAACAATGGCATAAAAACAGGAAGGAGTAATGTACATAAGCCCCATGACCACAATAGAGTGTTTTCTTCACAGTGGGAGATGCATTATAGGGAACCCCTTTAGACTACTGAGATGTTCCCAGTGGGAGATGCATTATAGGGAACCCCTTTAGACTACTGAGATGTACCCAATGGGAGATGCATTATAAGGAACCCCTTTAGACTACTGAGATGTACCCAGTGGGAGATGCATTCTAGGGAACCATTTAGACTACTGAGATGTACCCAGTGGGAGATGCATTATAGGGAACCCTTTAGACTACTGAGATGCATTACAGGGAACCCCTTTAAACTACTGAGATGTACCCAATGGGAGATGCATTACAGGGAACCCCTTTAGACTACTGAGATGCACCCAGTGGGAGATGCATTATAGAAGCTAGGCTATAATGGAATCCAGGGATAAGGGAGATGGATAGAGAGAGGAGGCAGCGGTTCCCTGATACCTCATTACTCTTCACTAACGACGTTCACACTGATAAATACACTGCAATGAGAACAATGTAATTAGTGAGGGACTGGGAAGAGTAAGGCAGCAGAGCGAGTGGGTTTTCTCAAACTGATGTAGACGTTCAAGTTATGTATTACTTCACATTGTTATTTTATTATTCACATAATAATACAGGCTCTTGGTATATTGCAGCTAGGACCTACACCCTGACAGACTGTTCTCAAACCCAACTCTAACAGTGGCTACAAGCCAGTGAGAAGTGACCACCTGCTACTTTCCATAGAAAAAGCAGCTCTGTCATCAGCCATTGTATACCAGGCAAACACTGTTGGATATTTATAACCCAGAGATACTGGCTGTGGCACCCTGTTTTCCACAGATGCAGCAGTGTTACTGGGAACTGGCCCTACCTGTTATACGTGAACAGGCTAGGGTAGGAAGTCCTACTCTGGGACAACATGACAGTTGATGAGCTTGTTGTAGAGTTAAGCAAATATTCTTCATGTAAGGTAATGCCGAAAACAACAGGGCCTAATCGATGGCCTGAAAACTGATCTGGGTGAGGTTTTACCATTAGGGGGTTTAGGAATAAACTGCTTCAAGGTCATCAGCATTCTTAGTCGCATGAGGGGATGATCATAACACCCCAGTGTGTGTGGGTGTGTGTGTGTGTGTGTGTGTGTGTGACACACACAGGGGATCGGCAGAAATAGAAGGACTCAGGCCTCTGATACACAGAGTGCCTCCTCATAGCAGGGAGCACGAAACACAGCTGGTTGGTAACAACCCTGGCCTTTTGTGGACATCTCCATCAATAGAGGCCTGAAACAACCACCGGACACGGGGCCAAATACAAAGCATCACTGCAGAGGAGGTGCCGAGTGCTCATTGGCCATCCTCTCCGCTATGGTCGACCAGGTGATGTTCCTTGAAGAAATGAATCACTTTGTTGATCAAGAGTTTGATGATGTAATGGAAGCAGCAGGTGCCGGGCTGAAAGGTGAAACCAGACACGACACTGTTGATGCTGACAGAGAGGGCAGACGGCATTGTATCAGTCTGGAGTCCTTTCCCTTCATCTGTAACTGGTATGAAAGCACGTAAACAGGGGAAAGCAACCGCTCTGTAGATATCCATCACATACAGTCCCAGTCAGAAGTTTGGACACATCTACTCACTCAAGGGTTTTTCTTTATTTTTACTATTTTCTACACTGTATAATAATAGCGAAGACATCAAAACTATGAAATAACACATACAGAATCATGCAGAAACCAAAAAAGTGTTAAACAAATCAAAACATATTATACATTTGAGATTCTTCAAAGTAGCCACCCTTTCCCTTGATGAAAGCTTTGCACACTCTTTGCATTCTCTCAACCAGCTTCATGAGGAATGCTTTTCCAACAGTCTTAAAAGAGTTCCCACATATCCTAAGGACTTGTTGGTTGCTTTTCCTTCACTCTGCAGTCCAACTCATCACAAACCATCTCAATTGGGTTGAGGTCGGGTGATTTTGGAGGCCAGGTCATTTGAATTATAAATAAATCAGACAGTGTCTCCAGCAAAGCACCCCCACACCATCACACCTCCTCCTCCATGCTTCATGGTGGGAACCACACATGCAGAGATCATCCGTTCACCTACTGTGCATCTCACAAAGACATAGCGGTTGGAACCAAAAATCTCAAATTTGGACTCATCAGACCAAAGGACATATTTCCACCGGTCTAATGTCCATTGCTCGTGTTTCTTGGCCCAAGCATGTCTCTTCTTATTATTAGTGGCCTTTAGTAGGGGTTTCTTTGCAACAATTCAACCATGAAGGCCTGTTTCACACAGGCTCCTCTGAAAAGTTGATGTTGAGATGTGTCTGTTACTTGAACTCCGTAAAGCATTTATTTGGGCTGCAACCTGAGGTGCAGTTAACTCTAATGAACTTATGCTCTGCAGCAGAGATAACTCTGGGTCTTCCTTTCCTGTGGCGGTACTCATGAGAGCCAGTTTCATCATAGCGCTTGATGGTTTTTGCGACTGTACTTGAAGAAACTTTCAAAGTTCTTGACATTTTTCAGATTGATTGACCTTCATGTCTTAAAGTAATGATGGACTGTCATTTCTCTTTGCTTATTTGAGCTGTTCTTGCCATAATATGGACTTGATCTTTTACCAAATAGGGCTATCTGTATGCCACCCCTACCTTCTCACAACTCAACAGCATCTCAGGATGCTGGTTGAGAGAATGCCAAGAGTGTGCAAAGCTGTCATCAAGGCAAAGGGTGGCTACTTTGAAGAATCCGAAATTGAAAATATATTTGGATTTTGTTTAACACTTTTGTGGTTACTACATGATTCCATATGTGTTATTACATAGTTTTGATGTCTTCACTATTATTCTACAATGTAGAAAATAGTAAAAATAAAGAAAAACCCTGGAATGAGTAGATGTGTCTAAACTTTTGACTGGTACTGTATGTGTTTACAGATCAGCGCTGATGTAGTAGAGGACGCAAGGAGAGGAACAAGAAGAGAAAGCAAGGAGAGGAAGCAAGGAGAGGAAGCAAGGAGAGGAAGCACAGAGAGGAAGCAAGGAGAGGAAGACACTTTAGACTAATGAGATGTAGGCCCTACCCCAACCTAGTCATCCGGAGTGTCTTCAGACACTACAGCAGACGACTGGACATCGAAACCACCAAGGACAGTTTGTGAAAGAGAGAATTGAACCAGTGGTGCACCACCGAAACCTCCCTAAACAGTCTGTTTTCCTGGAAACCAATCTAATAATAAAGAGGTGGTCATAGTGTTTATGGAGAATGAACAGAAATGACCAGTGTTACCAGACTGGAAGCATTTACCACCAAGGTAATAAAGCACAGGGCTGTTTAGCTCCCCAACTGTTGAGGTAGCAAAATAGCTTGTCTCCCATACTGTAATTCAACAACAATTCCTGTAAAGGTGTTTTGAAGCGGTGTGGTGGGCTGGTATGAGCCTGGGTGTTGGGTAACCAGGGACAAGCGCAGCGGAGCGGTTTAGCGTCATTTACACCTGATAAAAACTGGGCCTTAACTGGAAGCAGCAGGTCTGTCTGGAATGGGGTTCTCGAGCTGATACGCACAGAGGAGACATACAGGAGCATCAAGACTAACACACACAGTAATGAGACCATGGCCAAAATAGATGCACACACAGAAACACACAGTAATGAGACCCATGGCCAAAATAGATGCACACACAGAAACATACAGTGCTGCTAGTTCATTTACGGCACCTAACTACCTGTCTAATCTAAGCCAGGTCTAATTGGTAGCTTTAAGCCCGCAGTGGGCCCTTTATCCACTATAGGCCTGCGGTGAAAAGGTTTACAGCATAAACATCTGCAGAACACAGGGACATTCTCCATCACCAAGGGAGCTGCATCCTGTAGTCGAGCTCCGGGGGGGGAACGTTTCAATAACAGCTATAGGTTGAGACAGAGAATACGAAGAAAATAAAAGTATTGATTTCTAAATGGTAGGCCTACCTAAAACCTTCATCAACACAACCAAATGATTATTTTTGCAATATATGACATGTATGCATTAGACTGTTAGAATGCATCGGCTCAGAACAGATTACTAGATGCATACTTTTTTAGTGTCAGATGTACACAATATTATATGACAAGATACAGCTAAAAAAATACCATATGCATTTCAGCTAAAATAACAAGCCAATGTTGATCTCCCAGGAAAAGTTAGCTAGCAATAGCAAGCTAGCTAAGTGTGTTTTTGCCATACCCCAAAACTAGTATAGTTGGTTTTGCATTTTCCACCTGCGTGTCATGAACACATCTGTTGGGGATGTACAAAATCAACACGCGCGTGGCCGGTGTAGTCAGCATGTCATCAATGTATGAAATGTTTCTCGTTTTCAAATGCAAACTCGTTTTGGCTTTAGTTGTGTTCAATTTGCAGTGTACAAATTATTACAATTATGCTCCAGCCCCACCGACCATCAAAACTCGTCCCAGCGGCTGAATGTAGTTTCCTACCCCTGTCCTATAGCTTCTCATGCCTTGCCATACCACCCTTCCCCTTTGACCCCCAAGATGCCATTAGTGCAGGGAAAGGCAATGTGACCATTAGTCTAACAAGATCAGATGCTGGAGTACCTAAGAGACTAGCTGACCCCTCCTCCACCCACACCTCCACACACTCACCCCCCACTTCTGGTCTGTAATTGAATTTCTCCCTATATGCATGGCTCGACAAAGGACCTTTGTGCCAAGCTGCACGAGTGAGTGAGTGAGTGAGTGAGTGAGTGAGTGAGTGAGTGAGTGAGTGAGAGAGAGAGAAATGGGCAGGGCCGGGTTTAATAAAAGGATTATACAAATGTTATACATCGATATCCTCAAACGATAAGACGTTTTTTTATCACTGCATCTCCCCAACGGGATCGGGAGGTGAAGGTTGAATCATGCGTCCTTTGAAGACCACGCTTCTTAACACCCGCCCTCTTAACCAGGAAGCCAGCCGCACCAATGTGTCAGAGGAAACACCGTTCACCTGACGACCCAAGGAGTCGCTAGAGCACAATGAGCCAAGTAAAGCCCCCAACGGCCAAACCCTCCCCTAACTCGGACAATGCTGGGCCAATTGTGTGCCGCCCTATGGGACTCCCGATCACGTCTGGTTGTGATACAGCCCTGGTTCGAATCCGGGTCTGTAGTGACGCCTCTAGCAATGCGATGAAGTGCCTTAGACCGCTGCACCACTCGGGAGGCCACAATAACTTTCTTTCAATCCGACAATGAGCAGAGGCGAGTGTGGGGGGAATTCTAAAAGCTCAGAGTAGAAAAGGGAAGAAACCAAAAGTGAGAAATCGAAAAATTAGCAGAGAAAAAGAGTAACATCAAAACAGTAAAGACAGTACTGTAGCTGTTCACCATGCAGTAAAGACAGTACTGTAGCTGTTTACTACACAGTAAAGACAGTACTGTAGCTGTTCACCACGCAGTAAAGACAATACTGTAGCTGTTCACCACACAGTAAAGACAGTACTGTAGCTGTTTACTACACAGTAAAGACAATACTGTAGCTGTTCACCACACAATAAAGACAATGCTGTAGCTGTTCACCACACAGTAAAGACAAGTGTAGCTGTTTACCTCACACAGTAAAGACAGTACTGTAGCTGTTCACCACACAGTAAAAACAATACTGTAGCTGTTCACCACACAGTAAAGACAGTACTGTAGCTGTTTACCTCACACAGTAAAGACAGTACAGTAGCTGTTCACCACACAGTAAAGACAGTACTGTAGCTGTTCACCACACAATAAAGACAATACTGTAGCTGTTTACCTCACACAGTAAAGACAGTACTGTAGCTGTTTACCTCACAGTAAAGACCGTACTGTAGCTGTTTACTACACAGTAAAGACAGAACTGTAGTTGTTTACTACACAGTAAATACAGTACAGTAGCTGTTTACCTCACAGAGTAAAGACAGTACTGTAGCTGTTTACCTCACACAGTAAAGACAGTACTGTAGCTGTTTACTACACAGTAAAGACAGTACTGTAGCTGTTCGCCACACAGTAAAGACAATACTGTAGCTGTTACATCACACAGTAAAGACAGTACTGTAGCTGTTTACCTCACAGTAAAGACAGTACTGTAGCTGTTCACCATACAGTAAAGACAAAACTGTAGCTGTTTACCTCACACAGTAAAGACAGTTTTGTAGCTGTTTACCTCACACAGTAAAGACAGTACTGTAGCTGTTCACCACACAGTAAAGACAGTACTGTAGCTGTTCACCATACAGTAAAGACAAAACTGTAGCTGTTTACCTCACACAGTAAAGACAGTTTTGTAGCTGTTTACCTCACACAGTAAAGACAGTACTGTAGCTGTTTACTACACAGAAAAGACAGAACTGTAGTTGTTTACTACACAGTAAAGACAGTACTGTAGCTGTTTACTACTAAGCAAAGACAGTACTGTAGCTGTTCACCACACAGTAAAGACAGTACTGTAGCAGTTTACCACACAGTAAAGACAATACTGTAGCTGTTACCTCACACAGTAAAGACAATACTGTAGCTGTTCACCACACAGTAAAGACAATACTGTAGCAGTTTACCACACAGTAAAGACAATACTGTAGCTGTTTACTACACAGTAAAGACAGTACTGTAGCTGTTTACCTCACACAGTAAAGACAGTACTGTAGCTGTTCACCACACACAGTAAAGACAATACTGTAGCTGTTTACCTCACACAGTAACAACAGTACTGTAGCTGTTTACCTCACACAGTAAATACAGTACTGTAGCTGTTCACCACACAGTAAAGACAGTACTGTAGCTGTTTACCTCACACAGTAAAGACAGTACTGTAGCTGTTTACTACACAGTAAAGACAGTGCTGTAGCTGTTTACCTGACACAGTAAAGACAGTACTGTAGCTGTTTACCTCACACAGTAAAGACAATACTGTAGCTGTTTACCTCACACAGTAAAGACAATACTGTAGCTGTTCACCACACAGTAAAGACAATACTGTGACTGTTCACCACACAGTAAAGACAATACTGTAGCTGTCTACCTCACACAGTAAAGACAGTACTGTAGCTGTTTACCTCACACAGTAAAGACAGTGCTGTAGCTGTTTACATCACACAGTAAAGACAGTACTGTAGCTGTTCACCACACAGTAAAGACAGTACTGTAGCTGTTTACCTCTCACAGTAAAGACAGTACTGTAGCTGTTCACCACACAGTAAAGACAATACTGTAGCTGTTTACCTCTCACAGTAAAGACAGTACAGTAGCTGTTCACCACACAGTAAAGACAGTACTGTAGCTGTTCACCACACAGTAAAGACAATACTGTAGCTGTTTACCTCTCACAGTAAAGACAGTACTGTAGCTGTTTACCTCACACAGTAAAGACAATACTGTAGCTGTTTACCTCACACAGTAAAGACAATACTGTAGCTGTTCACCACACAGTAAAACAGTACTGTAGCTGTTCACCACACAGTAAAGACAGTACTGTAGCTGTTTACCTCACACAGTAAAGACAATACTGTAGCTGTTTACCTCACACAGTAAAGACAATATTGTAGCTGTTCACCACACAGTAAAGACAATACTGTAGCTGTTCACAACACAGTAAAGACAATACTGTAGCTGTTCACCACACAGTAAAGACAATACTGTAGCTGTCTACCTCACACAGTAAAGACAGTACTGTAGCTGTTTACCTCACACAGTAAAGACAATACTGTAGCTGTTTACCTCACACAGTAAAGACAATATTGTAGCTGTTCACCACACAGTAAAGACAATACTGTAGCTGTTCACAACACAGTAAAGACAATACTGTAGCTGTTCACCACACAGTAAAGACAATACTGTAGCTGTCTACCTCACACAGTAAAGACAGTACTGTAGCTGTTTACCTCACACAGTAAAGACAGTGCTGTAGCTGTTTACATCACACAGTAAAGACAGTACTGTAGCTGTTCACCACACAGTAAAGACAGTACTTTAGCGGTTTACCTCACACAGTAAAGACAGTAATGTAGCTGTTTACCTCACACAGTAAAGACAGTACTGTAGCTGTTTACCTCACACAGTAAAGACAGTACTGTAGCTGTTCACCACACAGTAAAGACAGTACTGTAGCTGTTTACCTCACACAGTAAAGACAGTACTGTAGCTGTTTACCTCACACAGTAAAGACAATACTGTAGCTGTTCACCAGACAGTAAAGACAATACTGTAGCTGTTTACCTCACACAGTAAAGACAGTACTGTAGCTGTTTACCTCACAGAGTAAAGACAGTACTGTAGCTGTTCACCACACACAGTAAAGACAGTACTTTAGCTGTTTACCTCACACAGTAACGACAGTACTGTAGCTGTTTACCTCACACAGTAAATACAGTACTGTAGCTGTTCACCACACAGTAAAGACAGTACTGTAGCTGTTTACCTCACACAGTAAAGACAGTACTGTAGCTGTTTATTACACAGTAAAAGACAGTACTGTAGTTGTTTACTACACAGTAAAGACAGTACTGTAGCTGTTCACCACACAGTAAAGACAATACTGTAGCTGTTTACCTCTCACAGTAAAGACAGTACAGTAGCTGTTCACCACACAGTAAAGACAGTACTGTAGTTGTTTACTACACAGTAAAGACAGTACTGTAGCTGTTCACCACACAGTAAAGACAATACTGTAGCTGTTTACCTCACACAGTACTGTAGCTGTTCACCACACAGTAAAGACAGTACTGTAGCTGTTTACCTCACACAGAAAAGACAATACTGTAGCTGTTCACCACACAGTAAAGACAATACTGTAGCTGTTCACCACACAGTAAAGACAATACTGTGACTGTTCACCACACAGTAAAGACAATACTGTAGCTGTCTACCTCACACAGTAAAGACAGTGCTGTAGCTGTTTACATCACACAGTAAAGACAGTACTGTAGCTGTTCACCACACAGTAAAGACAGTACTGTAGCTGTTTACCTCACACAGTAAAGACAGTACTGTAGCTGTTTACCTCACACAGTAAAGACAGTACTGTAGCTGTTTACTACACAGTAAAGACAGTACTGTAGCTGTTTACCTCACACAGTAAAGACAGTACTGTAGCTGTTTACTACACAGTAAAGACAGTACTGTAGTTGTTTACTACACAGTAAAGACAGTACTGTAGCTGTTCACCACACAGTAAAGACAATACTGTAGCTGGTTACCTCTCACAGTAAAGACAGTACAGTAGCTGTTCACTACACAGTAAAGACAGTACTGTAGCTGTTCACCACACAGTAAAGACAATACTGTAGCTGTTTACCTCTCACAGTAAAGACAGTACTGTAGCTGTTTACCTCACACAATACTGTAGCTGTTCACCACACAGTAAAGACAGTACTGTAGCTGTTTACCTCACACAGTAAAGACAATACTGTAGCTGTTTACCTCACACAGTAAAGACAATACTGTAGCTGTTCACCACACAGTAAAAACAATACTGTAGCTGTCTACCTCACACAGTAAAGACAATACTGTAGCTGTTCACCACACAGTAAAGACAATACTGTAGCTGTTCACCACACAGTAAAGACAATACTGTAGCTGTCTACCTCACACAGTAAATACAGTACTGTAGCTGTTCACCACACAGTAAAGACAGTACTGTAGCTGTTTACCTCACACAGTAAAGACAGTACTGTAGCTGTTTACTACACAGTAAAGACAGTGCTGTAGCTGTTTACCTGACACAGTAAAGACAGTACTGTAGCTGTTTACCTCACACAGTAAAGACAATACTGTAGCTGTTTACCTCACACAGTAAAGACAATACTGTAGCTGTTCACCACACAGTAAAGACAATACTGTGACTGTTCACCACACAGTAAAGACAATACTGTAGCTGTCTACCTCACACAGTAAAGACAGTACTGTAGCTGTTTACCTCACACAGTAAAGACAGTGCTGTAGCTGTTTACATCACACAGTAAAGACAGTACTGTAGCTGTTCACCACACAGTAAAGACAGTACTGTAGCTGTTTACCTCTCACAGTAAAGACAGTACTGTAGCTGTTCACCACACAGTAAAGACAATACTGTAGCTGTTTACCTCTCACAGTAAAGACAGTACAGTAGCTGTTCACCACACAGTAAAGACAGTACTGTAGCTGTTCACCACACAGTAAAACAGTACTGTAGCTGTTCACCACACAGTAAAGACAGTACTGTAGCTGTTTACCTCACACAGTAAAGACAATACTGTAGCTGTTTACCTCACACAGTAAAGACAATATTGTAGCTGTTCACCACACAGTAAAGACAATACTGTAGCTGTTCACAACACAGTAAAGACAATACTGTAGCTGTTCACCACACAGTAAAGACAATACTGTAGCTGTCTACCTCACACAGTAAAGACAGTACTGTAGCTGTTTACCTCACACAGTAAAGACAGTGCTGTAGCTGTTTACATCACACAGTAAAGACAGTACTGTAGCTGTTCACCACACAGTAAAGACAGTACTTTAGCTGTTCACCACACAGTAAAGACAATACTGTAGCTGTCTACCTCACACAGTAAAGACAGTACTGTAGCTGTTTACCTCACACAGTAAAGACAGTACTGTAGCTGTTTACTACACAGTAAAGACAGTGCTGTAGCTGTTTACCTGACACAGTAAAGACAGTACTGTAGCTGTTTACCTCACACAGTAAAGACAATACTGTAGCTGTTTACCTCACACAGTAAAGACAATACTGTAGCTGTTCACCACACAGTAAAGACAATACTGTGACTGTTCACCACACAGTAAAGACAATACTGTAGCTGTCTACCTCACACAGTAAAGACAGTACTGTAGCTGTTTACCTCACACAGTAAAGACAGTGCTGTAGCTGTTTACATCACACAGTAAAGACAGTACTGTAGCTGTTCACCACACAGTAAAGACAGTACTGTAGCTGTTTACCTCTCACAGTAAAGACAGTACTGTAGCTGTTCACCACACAGTAAAGACAATACTGTAGCTGTTTACCTCTCACAGTAAAGACAGTACAGTAGCTGTTCACCACACAGTAAAGACAGTACTGTAGCTGTTCACCACACAGTAAAACAGTACTGTAGCTGTTCACCACACAGTAAAGACAGTACTGTAGCTGTTTACCTCACACAGTAAAGACAATACTGTAGCTGTTTACCTCACACAGTAAAGACAATATTGTAGCTGTTCACCACACAGTAAAGACAATACTGTAGCTGTTCACAACACAGTAAAGACAATACTGTAGCTGTTCACCACACAGTAAAGACAATACTGTAGCTGTCTACCTCACACAGTAAAGACAGTACTGTAGCTGTTTACCTCACACAGTAAAGACAGTGCTGTAGCTGTTTACATCACACAGTAAAGACAGTACTGTAGCTGTTCACCACACAGTAAAGACAGTACTTTAGCTGTTCACCACACAGTAAAGACAATACTGTAGCTGTCTACCTCACACAGTAAAGACAGTACTGTAGCTGTTTACCTCACACAGTAAAGACAGTACTGTAGCTGTTCACCACACAGTAAAGACAGTACTGTAGCTGTTTACCTCACACAGTAAAGACAGTACTGTAGCTGTTTACCTCACACAGTAAAGACAGTACTGTAGCTGTTTACTACACAGTAAAGACAATACTGTAGCTGTTCACAACACAATAAAGACAATACTGTAGCTGTTTAATACACAGTAAAGGCAATACTGTAGCTGTTCACCAGACAGTAAAGACAATACTGTAGCTGTTTACCTCACACAGTAAAGACAGTACTGTAGCTGTTTACCTCACAGAGTAAAGACAGTACTGTAGCTGTTCACCACACACAGTAAAGACAGTACTTTAGCTGTTTACCTCACACAGTAACGACAGTACTGTAGCTGTTTACCTCACACAGTAAATACAGTACTGTAGCTGTTCACCACACAGTAAAGACAGTACTGTAGCTGTTTACCTCACACAGTAAAGACAGTACTGTAGCTGTTTACTACACAGTAAAGACAGTACTGTAGCTGTTTACCTCACACAGTAAAGACAGTACTGTAGCTGTTTATTACACAGTAAAAGACAGTACTGTAGTTGTTTACTACACAGTAAAGACAGTACTGTAGCTGTTCACCACACAGTAAAGACAATACTGTAGCTGTTTACCTCTCACAGTAAAGACAGTACAGTAGCTGTTCACCACACAGTAAAGACAGTACTGTAGTTGTTTACTACACAGTAAAGACAGTACTGTAGCTGTTCACCACACAGTAAAGACAATACTGTAGCTGTTTACCTCACACAGTACTGTAGCTGTTCACCACACAGTAAAGACAGTACTGTAGCTGTTTACCTCACACAGTAAAGACAGTACTGTAGCTGTTTACCTCACACAGTAAAGACAGTACTGTAGCTGTTCACCACACACAGTAAAGACAGTACTTTAGCTGTTTACCTCACACAGTAACGACAGTACTGTAGCTGTTTACCTCACACAGTAAAGACAATACTGTAGCTGTCTACCTCACACAGTAAAGACAGTACTGTAGCTGTTTACCTCACACAGTAAAGACAGTGCTGTAGCTGTTTACATCACACAGTAAAGACAGTACTGTAGCTGTTCACCACACAGTAAAGACAGTACTTTAGCGGTTTACCTCACACAGTAAAGACAGTAATGTAGCTGTTTACCTCACACAGTAAAGACAGTACTGTAGCTGTTTACCTCACACAGTAAAGACAGTACTGTAGCTGTTTACTACACAGTAAAGACAGTACTGTAGTTGTTTACTACACAGTAAAGACAGTACTGTAGCTGTTCACCACACAGTAAAGACAATACTGTAGCTGTTTCCCTCTCACAGTAAAGACAGTACAGTAGCTGTTCACCACACAGTAAAGACAGTACTGTAGCTGTTCACCACACAGTAAAGACAATACTGTAGCTGTTTACCACTCACAGTAAAGACAGTACTGTAGCTGTTCACCACACAGTAAAGACAATACTGTAGCTGTTTACCTCTCACAGTAAAGACAGTACAGTAGCTGTTCACCACACAGTAAAGACAGTACTGTAGTTGTTTACCTCACACAGTAAAGACAGTACTGTAGCTGTTTATTACACAGTAAAAGACAGTACTGTAGTTGTTTACTACACAGTAAAGACAGTACTGTAGCTGTTCACCACACAGTAAAGACAATACTGTAGCTGTTTACCTCTCACAGTAAAGACAGTACAGTAGCTGTTCACCACACAGTAAAGACAGTACTGTAGTTGTTTACTACACAGTAAAGACAGTACTGTAGCTGTTCACCACACAGTAAAGACAATACTGTAGCTGTTTACCTCACACAGTACTGTAGCTGTTCACCACACAGTAAAGACAGTACTGTAGCTGTTTACCTCACACAGAAAAGACAATACTGTAGCTGTTCACCACACAGTAAAGACAATACTGTAGCTGTTCACCACACAGTAAAGACAATACTGTAGCTGTCTACCTCACACAGTAAAGACAGTACTGTAGCTGTTTACATCACACAGTAAAGACAGTACTGTAGCTGTTCACCACACAGTAAAGACAGTACTGTAGCTGTTTACCTCACACAGTAAAGACAGTACTGTAGCTGTTTACCTCACACAGTAAAGACAGTACTGTAGCTGTTCACCACACACAGTAAAGACAGTACTTTAGCTGTTTACCTCACACAGTAACGACAGTACTGTAGCTGTTTACCTCACACAGTAAAGACAATACTGTAGCTGTCTACCTCACACAGTAAAGACAGTACTGTAGCTGTTTACCTCACACAGTAAAGACAGTGCTGTAGCTGTTTACATCACACAGTAAAGACAGTACTGTAGCTGTTAACCACACAGTAAAGACAGTACTTTAGCGGTTTACCTCACACAGTAAAGACAGTAATGTAGCTGTTTACCTCACACAGTAAAGACAGTACTGTAGCTGTTTACCTCACACAGTAAAGACAGTACTGTAGCTGTTTACTACACAGTAAAGACAGTACTGTAGCTGTTCACCACACAGTAAAGACAGTACTGTAGCTGTTCACCACACAGTAAAGACAATACTGTAGCTGTTTACCTCTCACAGTAAAGACAGTACTGTAGCTGTTTACCTCACACAGTAAAGACAATACTGTAGCTGTTTACCTCACACAGTAAAGACAATACTGTAGCTGTTCACCACACAGTAAAAACAATACTGTAGCTGTTCACCACACAGTAAAGACAATACTGTAGCTGTTCACAACACAGTAAAGACAATACTGTAGCTGTTCACCACACAGTAAAGACAATACTGTAGCTGTCTACCTCACACAGTAAAGACAGTACTGTAGCTGTTTACCTCACACAGTAAAGACAGTGCTGTAGCTGTTTACATCACACAGTAAAGACAGTACTGTAGCTGTTCACCACACAGTAAAGACAGTACTTTAGCGGTTTACCTCACACAGTAAAGACAGTAATGTAGCTGTTTACCTCACACAGTAAAGACAGTACTGTAGCTGTTTACCTCACACAGTAAAGACAGTACTGTAGCTGTTCACCACACAGTAAAGACAATACTGTAGCTGTTTACCTCACACAGTAAAGACAGTACTGTAGCTGTTTACTACACAGTAAAGACAATACTGTAGCTGTTCACAACACAATAAAGACAATACTGTAGCTGTTTAATACACAGTAAAGGCAATACTGTAGCTGTTCACCAGACAGTAAAGACAATACTGTAGCTGTTTACCTCACACAGTAAAGACAGTACTGTAGCTGTTTACCTCACAGAGTAAAGACAGTACTGTAGCTGTTCACCACACACAGTAAAGACAGTACTTTAGCTGTTTACCTCACACAGTAACGACAGTACTGTAGCTGTTTACCTCACACAGTAAATACAGTACTGTAGCTGTTCACCACACAGTAAAGACAGTACTGTAGCTGTTTACCTCACACAGTAAAGACAGTACTGTAGCTGTTTACTACACAGTAAAGACAGTACTGTAGCTGTTTACCTCACACAGTAAAGACAGTACTGTAGCTGTTTATTACACAGTAAAAGACAGTACTGTAGTTGTTTACTACACAGTAAAGACAGTACTGTAGCTGTTCACCACACAGTAAAGACAATACTGTAGCTGTTTACCTCTCACAGTAAAGACAGTACAGTAGCTGTTCACCACACAGTAAAGACAGTACTGTAGTTGTTTACTACACAGTAAAGACAGTACTGTAGCTGTTCACCACACAGTAAAGACAATACTGTAGCTGTTTACCTCACACAGTACTGTAGCTGTTCACCACACAGTAAAGACAGTACTGTAGCTGTTTACCTCACACAGAAAAGACAATACTGTAGCTGTTCACCACACAGTAAAGACAATACTGTAGCTGTTCACCACACAGTAAAGACAATACTGTAGCTGTCTACCTCACACAGTAAAGACAGTACTGTAGCTGTTTACCTCACACAGTAAAGACAGTGCTGCAGCTGTTTACTACACAGTAAAGACAGTACTGTAGCTGTTTACCTCACACAGTAAAGACAGTACTGTAGCTGTTTACTACACAGTAAAGACAGTACTGTAGTTGTTTACTACACAGTAAAGACAGTACTGTAGCTGTTCACCACACAGTAAAGACAATACTGTAGCTGTTTACCTCTCACAGTAAAGACAGTACAGTAGCTGTTCACCACACAGTAAAGACGGTACTGTAGCTGTTTACCTCACACAGTAAAGACAGTACTGTAGCTGTTTACCTCACACAGTAAAGACAGTACTGTAGCTGTTTACTACACAGTAAAGACAGTACTGTAGCTGTTTACCTCACACAGTAAAGACAGTACTGTAGCTGTTTACTACACAGTAAAGACAGTACTGTAGTTGTTTACTACACAGTAAAGACAGTACTGTAGCTGTTCACCACACAGTAAAGACAATACTGTAGCTGTTTACCTCTCACAGTAAAGACAGTACAGTAGCTGTTCACCACACAGTAAAGACAGTACTGTAGCTGTTCACCACACAGTAAAGACAATACTGTAGCTGTTTACCTCTCACAGTAAAGACAGTACTGTAGCTGTTTACCTCACACAGTAAAGACAATACTGTAGCTGTTTACCTCACACAGTAAAGACAATACTGTAGCTGTTCACCACACAGTAAAAACAATACTGTAGCTGTCTACCTCACACAGTAAAGACAATACTGTAGCTGTCTACCTCACACAGTAAAGACAGTGCTGTAGCTGTTTACATCACACAGTAAAGACAGTACTGTAGCTGTTCACCACACAGTAAAGACAGTACTGTAGCTGTTCACCACACAGTAAAGACGGTACTGTAGTTGTTTACCTCACACAGTAAAGACAGTACTGTAGCTGTTCACCACACAGCAAAGACAGTACTTTAGCTGTTTACCTCACACAGTAAAGACAGTACTTTAGCTGTTTACCTCACACAGTAAAGACAGTACTGTAGCTGTTCACCACACAGTAAAGACAGTACTGTAGCTGTTTACCTCACACAGTAAAGACAGTACTGTAGCCGTTTACCTCACACAGTAAAGGCAGTAGTGTAGTCGTTTACCACACAGTAAAGATAGTACTGTAGCTGTTTATCACACACAGTAAAAACAGCACTGTAGCTGTTTACCACACAGTAAAGACAATACTGTAGCTGTTTACCTCACATAGTAAAGACAGTACTGTAGCTGTTTATCTCACACAGTAAAGAGAGAGAGAGAGAGAGAGAGAGAGAGAGAGAGAGATTAGGCTCAACCAACCATGGGGGTTTAACAATGGCTGAGAAAATAACAGGCTTGATATTGGGTCAGTGTGGTGGCACTGTAGAGACTCTGAATGAGCTGATTTTCTGCCACACAGATACACACAATGTCCAGTGAATGGAGACTGGATTTTCTTTTGTCTTTGAGACTATTTGGCTGTTTGCGTTGACAAGATGTGCAGTTGGCAATTATGTTCTCTATTCAAAACACTTGAATAGTTTCTAAAGCAGTGTGGAATCATCATCTGACTTGTGTGTTCTGTTAATGAAATGCTGTATATAATGGATTGAATTGGTAAGTTTGGCAAGTATCACAAATTGAGCTGGCGTTCCTATTTGGACAGCTTTAGCCAAACAGTGCTCTATCTCCATATATGCTACTTCCTGTAGCATATGCTATTTGATACTGGGTGCAGGTCCTGGGCAATAGATGAAAACACAGGAATGCACGTATGAACACACACACCACCATGTGGTACCACTTAGAGTGGTGGTTCTAATGTCACCTAAGTAACGCTAAGGCAAAACACACTGTTTTCATTCAGTCTATCAGCCATTTAAACTTCTGCTCCCCGCCCCTGTCAATCTCTCAACACACACACTTTTACTGATCTTGTGTTTACTGGGAGGGGGGGGGGGTGACCCCGCCTCTGCTCCACTATCACCAGGTGTTTCAGTGTTCCTGTTGGAGGCCTGAGGAGAGAGCTAGATCTCAGATAACGATGCAAAACAGCAGGCTCACAGAGTTCAGGGACCTCTGCTCTCAACACAGCCGAACGTCAACAACAACTGGGTGGGACACGGCAGAAATGGAGCAGGACGTCGTAAATACTCATACACACAGTGACTTGAGATTAGTCAGATATTTTCTATATACACAGACCATAATAAAAGTTGGGCTACATTCCTCTGTTCCACTGTCCTGTTTTACAAAATAGGCCTAAAGTCAAAGACTGATTATTTGATACCTATCCTAGTTAATCTTGTTCAAATCTAAAAAGCCTTGAAATGCTTCATTCCGTCTCAAGTCGACCTAGTTCTAATTAAAATATAATTCTAAGGATGAATATGTTTAGGCAGTATGTTTGCATGAGTGTACATGCATGTGAACGCAAAACACAAGCACATGAGATTAAATCAACTCGAACTGCAAGTCGGTTGATATTTCAGGGGCCCGTGGCTGAGAAGCGCTAGGGGTTATTTTTACTGAAAACTATTGGTAACTCATCTGGCACGACAAGGTAACAGACCCTCAGGAGGGTTGTGTGTGTGTGTTTGAGGGGGAGACATGGAGGTGGGTTACAAGAGGGTGTAGACACAGGTTAAACTCACACACCTGGCCTTTTTATGGAAACCAAAATAAGGGACAGAAGACAGGGGGCACTTTTGTCCTGAAGGGGGTTGTGAAAAGCCATCAACTAGTCTACACTTTAAATACCCCTAGTATAGTTGTCTGGGGTTTGCTATGGCTGGCTAGGTCTCAAGTCATACGTTATTAAGCACCTTTTTTTTCCATTTTCAACTAAAATTTCATACCCAAATCTAACTGCGTGTCGCTCAGGCCCTGAAGCAAGGATATGCATATTCTTGGTACCATTTGAAAGGAAACACTTTGAAGCTTGTTGAAATGTGAAAGGAATGTAGGAGAATATAACACAATAGATCTGGTAAAAGATGATACAAAGAAAAAAAAAACAATTTGTTTGTATTTTTTTGTACCATCATCTTTGAAATGCAAGAGAAAGGCCATAATGTATTATTCCAGCCCATATGCAATTTAGATTTCGGCCACTAGATGGCAGCAGTGTATATGCAACGATTTAGACTCATCCAATGAACCATTGCATTGTGGTTCAAAATTTTGACTCAAGACTGCCCAAATGTGCCTAATTTGTTTATAAATAACGTTCAAAATTGTGCACTCTCCTCAAACAATAGCATGGTATTATTTCACTGTAATAACTACTGTAAATAGGACAGTGCAGTTAGATTAACAAGAATGTAAGCCTTCTGACAATATCAGATATGTCTATGTCCTGGGAAATCTTCTTGTTACTTACAACCTCTTGATAGTTGCATTAGCCTACATTAGCTCAACCGTCCTGTGGAAGGGACACCGATCCCAAAGAAGTTGACTGGTCTCAGACTGCGCTACCTCAACTTCCTGGATTGAAAATCTTTGATTAGAAGAGATCTGTGTACTGTCACAATATTAAAGCAAAGAAGGATGAGGGGCTCCAGACAATAACAACTTGGCATGCATCACTCTGAATAAGGCTAGTCTAAATACCAGGGTCTTATTCACTAGGCATGAAATGGAAGCAAACAGGCCAAAACTGGGAAGCAGGCTCTCTATGTAAATGATTAGGACCCTGGAGTGTAGCACAGGAAAGAGTGAGCCTAGCTTCCTGATGAAGACATCATAGCAGACACAGATATTGTACTATAAGCTATAGCCAGTAGTTCCAGGAAGAGAGTTCACAACTAATAACAGCCCGTCTGCAGCCCCCTCCCTGAAAATAGGCTTAAAACCTTTTGTAACTCTTGGGACCAACCAAAACATACACTGGAAAATGGAATTTAAAAGATCAGGAAAACTAATCTGATTGTTTGTAGAGCTAAGGACCGGCTGAGAATATGTCAGTAAGTGACACCATTTCATGGGGTCTGTGTTTCCATGAAATGTGTTTTTGGCTGAGTTTCTGCTCCTAGAACTTAATAGAATGGGCTGAGTCCAGCAATCCAAATAAACTGATCACTGTCAATGTCTCCTCCAAGGCACGTACTTCACTCAACCTCCCCATATGGACACCAAGGCCAGACCACCCGACACATGACACACTAGTAGAAATGTTGGCACAACGCTGAGGAAATGTTAGCACAACGCTGAGGAAATGTTACTGTTTGGGGCCCAAATGCAGAACCGCCACTAGGGAGATCGATCTGGAGCGTAATCCAACCTGTGTTGCACATGGGGACCAAGAAAACGATGTGATGACAAGGCACGATGTGAAGGAAAACCATTCAGCGTTTCTGTTTTCTCCATGGGTATTTATGGGTATTGTGTTTGTTACACGTGGTTTGGGAGGCGAGGGCCGGCGCGGTTCTATTTATGGGAAAAGACCAAACTGCTTTCCAGAAACTGCTTCCCAGTTCTGCTCTCACAACTTATTCAGGACAGTAACACCATTATGGTCTCAAAAGCAAACAAATGGGACAAATGATTGTCTTGCCGCTGTCATGCCACATAGATCAGAGGTAATGAAACTCATCCACTCTGTCCTCCAAAATACATCAGTCATCAGTAACTCTTATGAATCCCTCTCGATCACTAGAGTCTATATTTAAAGATGCAGTCCAGGATCTTAAGCACCACAAATTCATAACCTATAGCATCAAATGGATTCGTAACATATCATACAAATTGCACCACAAAATGTTTTTTGCAGGACGTAACATATAATCAAAATGGATGATGTAGTACAGAATTTGATCGTGAGCACCACTTTCAAAACTACTGGCTGAAATTATACAAAAGTTTGAGAGTGCATCTTTAACTCACTTGCAAATGGGCAGATATTCACTATGCCCAAATCGGGTTGTCATTTAATCTCCACTCACTGTCACTGCTCTGAAAACATTGGATAGGTGACATTCATCTGGTGAGAATCCATCAAGCCTTTCATCTGTTAGCTGTCATGAAGGAAAAGAGAGCGAGAGGAAAGGAGGCCATCCAAGAAAGTGGAAAGTGACTGCTGAGTTCCATAATGAATGTAAAAATACCTTGTAGCCAAAGGGGAGGTCAATGGGGGACTAAATGTAACACCCTTGTCTGAGGAACCATTCTGTTCTCCACGCAGGGAGGCAGGCACACACACACACACACACACACTAGAGCTGGGAAGATATACCAAAAATGATTGACACCGACCATACCGATCACTTATCGCAGGCATTTGGGCTGATATCGTTCATTATGATATGTAGCCTATACTATAGAAATGTGAAGTTTGAAATGAAATAAGTTTGCTAATATGGGTTAATGGGACAAATGATGGCTACGACCATCAAACTAGTAGTAGTACTTTAAAGGATAATACAATAAAATAAAACTGCAGTGCACATTGTTATAGATGTATAGTTCTATTCATCGTTAGCGCATTATTTCAGGCAATTTATCACAATGTGGATTTTTTTACATATCGCCCTGCTCTAAATGCACACAGATGTCGTTTCCAGGAATTATTAAGTACAGGACAGTGGACACTAGCCTCTAAAACAGGGTTCACCAACTGGCAGCCGGTGAGTGTTTTTTTTGGGACCCCTCAAGTTGTCTGAGTAATTTTTTTTATTTTTTAATCTTCATTGTTGGACATAAAAGACTGTAAAAGCCCCCTAGGAAAGTGATTTTGGAGATCTGTTCCCAATATTCCCACGCATAGAGACACGTTATGGTATACAAATGTAAGCAAGTTTTTAAATTATTATATTTTAGTCAAATATATCTGTGTGGGCTTCTTGTGGTCAATTTGCAGTCTACAAATGATTTGTATTTATGTTCTGGCCCCCCAACCATTGGTGGTTAAATCTAATTGACGGTCCCTGTTCTAATACAAACACATGATGTACTGCTGCACTCTCTCCAGTCTAACCACTGACCATCTCCCCTTGCAGTTCCTCTTCTTGGTGAGGCAGGGGGGAGCACCGAAAGAGGAAGTGAGGCAGTTTCTACTAGTAGAACTGCAGATGCTGAGATGGGGGATGGATGGGACTATTTTCAGCAGGCCCTGAGCCACTTCAACTTCCTGACCCTGGTGTTTAGGTAACGTTGACTGGGAAACCAAAATGTCAGACGTCAATGAGATCTTTGTTCTGTGCATAAGAGTAGAGGCAACTTTTTGTGTGTGTTTACGTGTGTGTGTTGTGTGGGGAGAGAGAGAGAGGTCATCCATTTTCATGTGCCAAGAGGGCAGCACTCTGAAATGATTAGCGGGAAATTAGTGTAACTCTGTTAAAACCCTGGGTTTCTCAGAAAAAAACCGAAAGGAACTTACAGGAATGATGTAGGGCCTAACCAGGATCAAAACACAACACATGGTTTCCCATTGAGTGGGGAAAACAGCAAAACAAAGAGAAAATGGGGTTATCTGCCAGCCTACTTCAAACACATAGACCTGTGTGTAACCTATAGGCTACGGTTGCAGTGCAGAGCGGGCATGTGCTTGCCTGACAGTGACATGGTCACTCATTGATCTGATGTGGGGCTGAGAGAGAATAAGCTGTGGCTGTGCAGAAGTCAGCAGAATCTCCCAGAGAAACACAGGGAGCGTAAACACAGCTGGCTGAATCAGGGGCTTTGGAGGGCGTCACGTCTGAGGGAGAGGGGGAAATGGCAGAAGGGTCATGGGGTAGATAGAGGTGGAAGGGGTGGCATAAAAGAAACAGGAGTGGTATTAAGAGTTTGGGGAGAGAAGAGGCAATGGAGTTGGAAAAAACTGTCTTATGTTGTGATCAGGAGTCACATGTTTATTTTGCAAGCTACAGGACACAATGTTTTACAAAAGTAGGTTATAAAGAACCATAGAATTGAATTTTCTTCCTATTTTCTTTTTTTTGCCTAGGAAAATCTGGTATCGTAGTGTCCCGATACTGGTACCATGCTAAGTGAATCCACTGCTGTTTAAGACATGCAAATAAAGTTGAAGTCAGAAGTTTACATACACCTTAGCCAAATACATTTAAACTTAGTTTTTCACAATTCCTGACATTTAATCCAAATAAAAAAAACCTGTCTTAGGTCAGTTAGGATCACCACTTTATTTTAAGAACGTGAAATGTCAGAATAATAGTAGAGAGAATGATTTATTTCATCTTTTATTTATTTCATCACATTCCCAGTGGGTCAGAAGTTTACATACACTCAATAAGTATTTGGTATCATTGTCTTTAAATTGTTTAACTTGGGTCAAACTTTTCAGGTAGCCTTCCACAAGCTTCCCACAGTATTCTTATTTTTTTTTTGGGGCCCATTCCTCCTGACAGAGCTGGTGTAACTGAGTCAGGTTTGTAGGCCTCCTTGCCTGCACATGCTTTTGCAAACCGTAGTCTGGCTTTATTATGTCGGTTTTGGAGCAGTGGCTTCTTCCTTGCTGAGCGGCATTTTAGGTTATGTCGATATAGGACTCATTTCATAGATACTGGTTTCCTCCAGCATCTTCACAAGGTCCCTTGCTGTTGTCCTGAGATTGATTTGCACTTTTCGCACCAAAGTACGTTCATCTCTAGGAGACAGAATGCGTCTCCTTCCTGAGCGGTATGACGGCTGCGTGGTCCCATGGTGTTTATACTTGCGTACTATTGTTTGTACAGATGAATGTGGTACCCTCAGACATTTGGAAACTGCTCCCAAGGATGAACCAGACTTGTGGAGGTCTCCAATGATTTTTTTGAAGTCTTGGCTGAATTCTTTTGATTTTCCCATGATGTCAGGCAAAGAGGCACTGAGTTTGAAGGTAGGCCTTGAAATACATCCACAGGTACACCTCCAATTGACTCAAATTATGTCAATTAACCTATCAGAAGCTTCTAAAGCCATGACTTCATTTTCTGGAATTTTCCAAGCTGTTTAAAGGCACAGTCAATTTAGTGCATGTAACTTCTGACCCACTGGAATTGTGATAGATTATTTCACTGTGTCTGTAAACAATTGTTGGAAAAATTACTTGTGTCATGCACAAATTAGATGTCCTAACCGACTTGCCAAAACTATAGTTTGTTAACAAGAAATGTGTGGAGTGGTTGAAAAACGAGTTTTAATGACTCCAATTTAACAGTATGTAAACTTCCAACTGTACATTTCTTACGTGTTTACAATAGGCAGTGTACAATATACTGGTGGCAAATGGCATCATACACTTAAATAGGACGAACGCAGCGGCACTCATAGGCCTAGTCATATACAGAAATAAACATATCCCGTCACCATAAAACTAGACATGTGCAGATTATGCCTGCTAGCAACCTCAACAGCAGAGCCTCAAGGAAAGTAGTTAATAGGTCAATGGCGCCCCCTGTCTTACAATACTGCCTGAACGAGTTGTAAGGTCTGAGACGCACGTTTTTTAAACAACTAATAAGAGACAAATCAGATCCAGTCTGAACTGTGCGATGTAGTAGGGAGTTGTAGTTTCCAACAGGTCAATATTCTAAATAGTTTAGCGCATAAAACGTGGTAATTAACTACAATGACGATATTCCATTGTCTGGTCTGGGTTTATTTTATGCCTGCTACGGAAAAAGCAGAAGAATGCGCGATTGGGGATATATAGAGCAAAGCTGTTGCTTCGCGAGGTATCTCTACCTGAAAATACATTATCTAAGTGGTTTATTGTTGGTATTCAGCAGTCATAAAAGTCTGCCTCATTTACTTTGAATAACTACAAAATAGTGATTGTTAGACAGCATATGCAGCAGTTCTATAGAGATGAGATGACTTGGAATGAAATAAGTCATCAAATAAAACAAATGTAATATGAAATACTGAAATATTTGAAATACTGAAATATTTTATTTAAGTAATGTGAATAATTATGGTTAATAAGTGATAAGCTGTAAGGGGCAGTCAAAACTCACTACCACCATGGGACTTTTATTAATTGTTTGATTCTGTGTCACAGCATTCAACCCAAATAATCGAAACCCGTGATTTCAATAATTGAACCGAAACCGAATCGACCTCAGAAAGCACTAATCGCTCAGCACTACGTGAGTCACAGGCCCGTAACATGTCAAAATGTCCAAGAGAAGCCAAGTATTTGCTCCTTGCTTTTCAAGTGGGAGCAACAAACTGGAAAAATGTCGACCTTGAACAACCATAGCTTGAACAATATCATTAGCTAAGTTTTGTGCATGTAAAAAATAAAACATGCCTATTTGCAACAACACTTTATGATTGACCAGTGACAAATATTGGGAGAAAAACATAATATGGAGCCAGATAGCTGCCAATAGGTTGAACGTACGTAGTTAGAATCATAAGAAAACCCATATGTAAATTGTTAGGATAGTAAGAAAAGCCATGCAGTAACCGTTAAATTAGATCTGTAAACATTACAACTATGAAAATCAATTCTTACTTTACATCTCCCTTTACTCGCTTACAGATCTTTTTTATGTGTACAAACTTTTGTCAGGGATGTGGCATCTACAAAGGACATAAACTGAGCGTAGCTAGTCAATCAAGCAACTCTAGCCCAGACTTGAGTTGCTTTGCAATTTCCGGTTTAATTTCCCTAATAAAAGTTTAGAGCTTGTTGTAGAACGGCATTCGATAACGACGTTATACCAGTAGATGGCGTAGTATAGGCTTGGGCCTTCGGCAAATTACTTTAAAGACACAGAAGAGCCTTGTCTAGAAAAACAGCCTGAGCTGCAAAATAGAAAGTTAATATGATTTAGGCCTATTCCGCAATCTAAATATGCCATGCTATGATGTGTTATTTAATGGCCATATAATCGCATCATTTATTTATAGCCACGTGGGGCTACTGTAGTGATCATGTAGCGCAGGTATTCCCAAACTGGAATGCCATCGGAGGTACGCCAAATATATATTTTTTCTTTTTTTTTCACATTTTCAAACAGTCCATTTATATTTTCCAACGGGGCTATACATTTGAGTGAGGTTCTCGCCTGAGTAGTCTCGTTTCACTACCAAAAATAAAATTAAACCATCTAGTGTTCAGCGAAATAACATCACAACATCAAATACAGGTAGCCCAATCACATTAACCGTTACTCTCTCGCGGGAATTCCACTAACGGTCCGTATGTAGCCAAACGTATCTGCTGCTCATTCCGTTTTCTAGAAAATTGATGAATTGATTGATGAAGTAAGGCCAGCGTCCATAGAGACACATACCAGCTCTACTGGTAGTACAGCAGTACTACACCTGCACCGGTTGACGACACAAGTTGTTCTGCTTCCATGACCACATCCAATGCTAGCATCAGTAATTCTACATTTGTTGTTAGCCCAGCTAGCATGGACACTGACAGTTGTGAATCTGATGCAGCCGAAGAGCCATCTCACAACTCGATGAAACCTTCATTCTGGCGCAGACATTTAGAAACAAAACATGCCAATTTGAAAAATAAACCCCAGGTTTTTTTTTTGCGAGAATTAAAATGACTTTTGAGGAGTAAGACATGTATTAAAGCAACATATACCATTAATAAGAAGGTGCTTAAAGTGTCTTATATGGTGAGCTACCTAGTGGCTCGGATAGGCAAGCCCCATACTATTGTGGAGGAACTCATTCTGCCTGCTGCCGCAGATATGGCTGGGACAATGCTGGGGGGAAAACTATACAGACAACGTCTTCCTCAAACAACACTGTTTCACGACACATCAGTGACATGGCAGGAGATGTTTGAAACAATTACTGCTTCGCATACACGCCAGTGAATTCTATATGTTACATCTGGATGAGTCAACAGACGTGGAAGGCCTGGCACAGCTCCTGGTATATGTCCTTTATGTTTATGGGGGGTCAATTAAGGAAGACATCCTCTTCTGCAAACCACTGGAAACCAGGACAACAGGGGAGGATATTGGACAGCTTTGTATTGGATAGCTTTGTGACATCAAATGGACTTTGGTGGTCAAGATGTGTTGGTATCTGTACTGATGGAGCAAAAGCCATGACAGGGAGACATAGTGGAGTGGTAACGCGCAAGCAGTTGCTTCCGATGCCACTTGGGTACACTGCAGCATTCACCGAGAGGCTCTTGCTGCCAAGGGAATGCCTGACAGCTTGAAAGACGTTTTGGAAAATACATTGAAAATGGTTTACTTGGTTAAAGCAAGGCCCCTGAACTCTTGTGTATTTTCAACACTATGCAATGATATGGGCAGCGACCATGTAACTCTTTTACAACATACAGAAGTGCGCTGGTTATCAAGGGGAAAAGTACTGACACTTTTTTTTTTAATTGAGAGATGATCTTAAAGTTCTTTACTGACCATAATTTTCACTTGTCTGACCACTTGCATGATGATGAGTTTCTCACACGACTGGCCTATCTGGGTGATGTTTTTTCTTGCCTGAATGATCTGAATCTAGGATTACAGGGACTCTCTGCAACTATATTCAATGTGTGGGACAAAATTGAGGCTATGATTAAGAAGTTGGAGTTCTTCTCAGTCTGGCAAACACAATATCTGAGAGTGCGCTGATCCTGGAGCTAGAGGGGGTACGCAGCTGGAGGTTGAATGTTTGAAGGGGTACGGGACTATAAAAAGTTTGGGAACCACTGATGTAACCGAATGAATCACACTTTTTCCAGTATTTGGGAGCACGGACTGTAGGCCTTACATTAGGCATTTTGACTGTTGTATTTGCTTGTTATAGCCATCTGCATCGCACAACCCTATCACGCAGAGGCTATATCCGTAACAATAAATGAGACAAAACAAAATATTAAGTATTGACTATAACCTGTCCTGAGTGAAATAGTCTTGAGCATTTGGGACCCCTAGGCTATCTATAGCCTATTCTTATTGCCAGATCTGTTTCCCCTATCCGCCATTGCATGTACTTCAACTATTTTGTTTAACATTTATTTAGAGGCTATATGCTTACAAGTTGAAGGCTTCTTTTGTATTTGGGTAGGCCTAAATTAAGATTGAATTATTAAAGTGATAGGCTAAAGAACTTGAGAATGTATCTCATTTTGATACACACAATAAACAAATGGATAAGACTGTTCTATTCTCTTTGATTCAGTTCCTATTGCAACTCAGACAAATGACTGAATGGATGACATACTGACTGAACTGAATGAAGGATGAATTAAATGTTCAAATATGTTGGAATGATGAGTTGCACGCATCATGCATGCTCTGCCTTTTATTTGGCTAATAGGCCTATATTAGGGTATAATGACTATGGCTGCATGGCTCCAGAAGGGCATCTTCGGAGTCTGAGCGGTGCTTTCCCAAAGGCGCATGGTGCTGTGGTGCAGCATGGAATTCACAACCTCTTGAATTGGGTAGCAGTGTCACGATGGAGGGGATAGCCTATACAGACACTACCTAAGACCACTGGAACAGAGTTACTGTAAAGTGTGGGAATAAGCGGATGCCAGATTTAGCCTAGGTTTAACCTCTCCCTTGCTAATTTCAAAATCCATATATATATATATATATCATCCATATATAAATAATGTCAAATTATTTTAAATTCATGAAATTCATTTTAAAATATTCTATAAAATAATATTTTGAGTGCCCATGCTATAGATACCTAGCAGACTGAAACTTCACCGTTGTAGACATAATACAGATAGCACCATATAGACTTGCCCTGGCAAACACATCCATTGCATTAGCTTCCTACATGTGAAGTCAACTCAACTGAGGAGTAATAGAGACTTAACTTGAAAATGTGCAAGTTCTCTCTTTCTGGTTTCCCAGTTTTTTTTTGTACTGCGTTATGCTTGTTCACGTATCACTCCTCACAGGCCGTTTGGTCTACTTTTTTTTGTACTGCGTTATGCTTGTTCACGTATCACTCCTCACAGGCCGTTTGGTCTACTTTGTTTTGTACTGCGTTATGCTTGTTCACGTATCAATCCTCACAGGCCGTTTGGTCTACTTTTTTTTGTACTGCGTTATGCTCGTTCACGTATCACTCCTCACAGGCCGTTTAGTCCGTAGTCGTAACATGCTGTTTGTTCGTTCACAGATGAAATGTTACGTTTACGTTTCATGCATGGTTTTCTTACGATCCTAACAATATACGTATGGCTTTTCTTACGATCCTAACAATATACGTATGGCTTTTCTTACGATGTTCAACCTCTTGGCAGCTATCTGGCTCCAGACAAAGCACTCCCAAATTGTCAAGAAAATGGCATATGGCTACAGTTGAAATGTATTTTGCATTTTACCAGTGATTATTCTGCTTTGTACATTGTTTTCACTGTCAAATGTATTGTTTTAATTATTTACTACTTACGTTTTTGAAAATACAAACTGTTTTTACGGCAGTTGAGCGCAAGGTCAGTATGCATGACCTGCAAGTGATCTGATTAGAGCGTTGTTGGCGTTGAAACCACACAGGTGTGTAGTTGTGATGTGCATTGTGTACAAGTATGAATTCAAAATACATGCCAACAATAGCCATAGTCATATATTTAAGCAATAAGCCCCGAAAGCATGTGGTATATGGCCAATATCAGCTACAGGCTGTTCTTAAACACGACAGAGTGCCTGGATACAGCCCTTAGTGGTATATTGGCCATATACCACCAACTCATGCCTTATTGCTGTTATAAACTGGTCACCAATATAATTAGAGCAGTAAAAATAAATGTTTTGTCATACCCGTGGTAGATGGTTTGATATACCGCAGCTGTCATCCAATCAGCATTCAGGGCTCAAACCACCCAGTTTATAATTCTTATTAAAACCAGGTGGTAAATTATTGCTGACCTTTTGTAAAGAGAATAGGGTATTTAATTATTATATAATAGAATCCCAGCACAACCCTGTGGAATGTTCTTAGTTTAGAAACATTAGGCTATGTAGAACAGATAGTGTCACAGTAACAAAACAAAGAGCTATATCTATTCATGCCATTTCCATCTGCAACATTGAGTATGATGCAACATCTTGAAGACAAGCCAGATTGATGCAGATGACTGTACCGAACAAAAATATAAAACGCAACATGTATCAATTTCAAAGATTTGACTGAGTTAAAGTTCATAAGGAATTCAGTCAATTGAAATAAAATCATTAGGCCCTAATCTACGGATTTCACATGACTGGGCAGGGGTCCTGTGGAGCCAGGCACAGCCAATGAAAATTAGTTTCATCTCCCAAAAGGGCTTTACTACAGACAGAAATATGCCTCTGCACCCCCTCATACGACCCCACAGGCGAAGAAACCGGATGTACTCCTTCTTTCCTCCCTAAAATCAAGTCAACTTCATCTGCCAACATAAAGGATTTAAGATGTTCAAGGCATTGTGAGAGAAATAGATGTCACATGTACAATGAAGACAGGTTGAGCTTTATTAATTATACTCATGAATGGTAAGTTGTTTGAAATGTTTCACGACACCGATGTAAGACATTGCAACAAAATGAGTCACAATTATCAGAATTGTTCCCCATTTAACTCCCTTGCAACAACAACATGTATAACTAACGAATCAGTAGTTTAGTAGAGGTGCAGAAATAGGAAATATTACATAGACTGTCTATGGATTTGTAAGTCAGACAAGGCACATTGGTGGAATGAATTCCATTAAGAGCAGGAAGGGCACACTTGTTTTTGGAATGGCATCGATGGGGTATCGATTTGGGCTTTTCACTTCACTCAAGGTCTTCAAATGAAACCAAAAAACAGAACACAGATCTTTTTTTAAAAGGCAATGTGGAGGATGTCATTCATTGTGCTAAAATATCTTGCCAATGTCAAGACAAAAGGAGAAATCCTTCATTACAATGACTCCATAGACAAGTGGATGGGGGGAACAGGTTTCAGAATAGCCTCCACAATCACATTGTGTTAGGTAACACGTACTGCCCTAAAAGCAAACAGAAACAGGATTGTATTCCTGCCATTTGACCAAAAACAGACAGATATCCTTTGAACCAACTAGGGGACCGAGCTGAGATGTTTTAGGCAACAAGAGTTTTACATTACACTCTGAAACGTGTGCTACTTTCAGCACCAGGTGTTACCGTAGTTAAAGCACATGACATAACTGCATATGCAATAATCTCCCACTGGATTCAACTTCACACACAGAACAGGAATTCATCCACTGAATCAATCCATGGGTCCCAGAGTGGTGCAGCACTCTAAGGCACTGAATCCCAGTGCTTGAGGAGTCACTAGACACCCTGGTTCCATTCCAGACGGTATCACAACGGGTCCTGATTGGTACTCCCATGGGGCGTCACATGATTGGCCCAGCGTCATCTGGGTTTGGCCGGTGTAGGCCTTCATTGTAAATAAGAATTTGTTCTTAATTGACTTGCTTCTTTAAATAAAACGTCAAATGTATTTGTTATATATGTAGCTTACTCCATTCCAAGTGTGACAACATGACAGCTGGGTTGAATTGTAGCTAATATGACCACAGCTAATGAACAGTGGTAGTGGTACTGAGACCGCTCACTGAAGAAGATCCAGGGGGGACATGATGCAATGTTGCAAAAGCCAGCAGTAACTCAGCTAAAAGCTATGAGCTTCAGCCTAGGCAGTTCTTGCATTATATGATAAGAACAAAAAAGTCAGTCGCAATGAGGTAATCAAAGCTTTAGTGGAAGAGATGTGATGCAGTTAGTCTTTAAAGTAAACCAGCGATACTGGGGAAAGTAAGATCTAGCCACAAAATCAAAACCTAGTCATCTTTGTAACGTATCAATCTATTTCTTGAATGGTTTTTCCAAGGCTGTCAAGGTGCCAATAAATTCCCAAGTGATTTATTTATCAAATCAGCAAAACCAGCTAAATATTTCCCTAAAATATCTATAGATTTTTACTAAAACACTTAGGTACATGACCCCCATCCAAAACCAACAATTCTCATTCTATCCAAGGAAGATGCACACAAGTCAAAATCCCCACTAACAAGCTTTAGCTACACGCTTCCTCATTCATTCCACTCCCAAACCACACAAAAACTAACAATTTAAAAGACCAATCACTAAAGATAAAAAGCTATAATATAAATGCACTCTTAAGTAACAAGGATCTTAAGCCATATAGCTTTCCAAGATGTTATATTACAATATGGATGTTCAAAAGTTTGATACTTTTTTTGTAGTTCTATTTACAAATTTCACAGTGATCTTGGTACATTCTGCAGAATAACCAATAACAGGAATTTCTGCCATACCATTCCTCTTTCTATTTATAGACAATACCTTGACACAAACAAGGATGCTTCCTGACGTCAAACACCGATTGCTGCAAACATTGACAGCTGCAACGCAGAGGGACAGTCTCTAAAATACAAAGGCTGCGTTGGTGTTAGCATTAGGTGGAGGGAGGTTCAACCATTGTTAGAGCCATCATAGGAAAGTGTGCAAGTACACTATTTTAAGAGAAGAATGGGAGACGGCGTGAAGGGGTCGGCTATGAAGGGAACGGTCGAGGGATCAAGTGAAAAGATCATTCCTGTCTTTGGGGTATGCAGCCTTCCATCTCCAGCACCTCGGGCCAGCCCTCATACTTGTTGGTTTCGGCATGGTTCTTTATGTGCTGTAGAGGCAGAGACAGAGGTTTTGGATTAGACCCAATGGTAGCATCCCAAATGGCAGCCTATTCCCTATATAGTGCAAGTGTTTTGTGCACTACAAAGGGAATAGGGTGCCATTTGGGAAGCACAATGCATGGCCCCTCGTCTGATAAGGCTGTGTGTGTACCGGCACAGCGATCACAAACAATGTCCCAAGAACACATAAGGGAGGATGGAAAGTCAATATTGAAGGAGTGCCTGTTCACTCTGGGACAACATGTTCAAGGGTCAGATGGAAATGTAAAAAGACAGTATTCTCAAAATTGTCTTGTCTGGTGAAACTCAGATAATGAAATCAATAGTTCAGGACTGTAAAGAACGAAAACTAAATCATGGAGCAGCTGTGTTTTACATATCATATAGAGCAAGTTTTTAGTTTACAAACAAACGTCACGTTCGAGTGCATTCTCGCATCAAAGTGCCCTGTTGCAGGACAGTTATACGCTGATGTTGGGACCTTGACAAACTGAACAGTGAGTGATGACCATGAGCATAGCTATAGCCATCAGTCTGGTGTTCAACAAGTAGATTATTGTTCTGGCTTCATCTAGCTCCATTTGGGATATTTCACCTTGCTTCTCTAGGTAATCAATCCTCCGATGACATCTGCGACGTTGTTGACCAGGGGTGTTCAACTCTTACTCTACAAAGTCCGGAGTCTGCTGGTTCTGTTCTACCTGATAATTCAATTGCGTACACACACACACAGTGTCTCGAGTCCAAATCAGTCCCTGATTAGAGGGGAACAATGAAAAAATGCAGTGGGATTGGCTTGGCGGTCCAGAGTTGAGTCTGAGGGTTGTAGACGATGACATGTATGAAATGCATCTGGATGTCGCGCAACTCTTTATGACAGGGCTAGAAAATGAGTCTGTATCATGATAAAAGGTATTTCTATAGACAAAGTTCCATCAGCTGTGCTCCACTGAAGCCTTGATATTTCAACGGGGAGAGGTGAAAAAGTCCCATGTGAACAGACCAGAAAGAAAAATGTGAACAAACCAGGTTAAGGAGGATAAAGATTTTTTTTTAAGGGGGGGGGGGGGGGGGGGGGGGGGTTGAAGTTACCTGCTCAAAGGGACTCTTGGTCTTGATCCCTTTGCCTCCCACAAAGATCCAGTTGTCCCTGAAGCCTAATGTGCTGATGCTGGAACTGCCAAGTTCACCAATCATCTTCCTGGACTCGTCATTCAGCCTGTAGACCACAAAGCAAGGTCGTATTCATTTGTGCACACCGTAGCAAAATGTTTCAACACAAAAATAAAACGTTTCTTATTGGACAAGTTCAGGTAGTTCCTCCCCGTTTGCTAGTGAATACACAGCTAGAATGTCATTGAGAGTCTGTAGACTTAAATATCTCTACCTACCACTCTTTCCTTTCCTTGAACCTTTGCTCTTAGTCACCATTGTTATACATCAGTAATTGGTGACTCCTTTAATATCAGCAGTTAGGGCGAAATTCATTTACATTTCCCCGCAGTCAGTTAACAGGTTTATTTATGTGATAGTCATTTGTTAATTCTACAAGGGTTCAATTCAGCCCCTGGAGGAACGAAACAGATTGATCAAGACATTAACTGAAGTATTTGCCTAAGCTTAAAATTATAATCTAAGAGTTCACGGAGAAGTTAAATGCTGAATGTGCATCTTTTTTTCAGTTCGGGAACACCTACTTGGAGGCCGAATCGTCAAACGTGGCCATCATCACTACTGTTCCTTCTTCAATAGTCTTCAGGAATGTGATGAGCGTGTTGACATCTGCACACACAACAAATACACAGGTACAAGACTGGTTTGCCTGGTCCGCCTGCCTAGTCAAGAGGCACTCCATGACACGGAAACACGGGAAATCTAACTGAAACTAAGGCCTCACCTCCCGCCCACATGTCAAAGTGGTCTGTCTTGATGAGGTCCCCTGTCTTTCCTGTGGAGAACAAACAACTTGTTTACGACAAGCTAACGTACGATCACAGGCCAACTCCTATCATGAATAGTGCATTCAGAGTAGTACATTAGTACATGCCCTGACAAATTGAGGCTTTTCTGAGGGCAAAAGGGGGGTGCAACTCAATATTAGGAAGGTGTTCTTAATGTTTTGTACACTCAGTGTATATGAACAGCGGTATGGACGAGTTAGTATTGAAGTAGTTAACCAAGGCAGGGATGGGCAACTACAGTCCAGGGCCATGTTGTATGCAGGCTTTTGTTCCAGCCCAGCACTAACAGCACTACACATTCTACACATCCTCGAAGGACTCGAGCTGCCAATCCCTGAACAAAGTAAATGTTTCACACACCAGATGTAATTTTCAATTGTCATATTACTCACAGATGTAGTCATGTAAAACATCTGATTTGACTACAAGGAGAAGTACTGTTTGTCTATGGCATGTAGCAGTGACAAGGTTAGTTTACCGTTAACCAGGGCGATGTTAATTCCTCTGCCCACGTTGTTCTTGACTCCACTCATCAATCTGAAAGGACAAATGAAGCATTATGTGACAGTGAGCCTGCATGTATTTTATTGGGTACTTTGTGGTTAGGTTTGTCCCATCCTTGTCTTTGTTCCCGGGCGTGTACCACTGCACTGAGACTTGTCACACCCTGGTCGTATAGCGTCGACACAAAAATAAAATACTTATTCCTAACCAGACTTGATTCCCTTGAAGCAATGCCTGAGGAATTGGATTTCAATAGCACGGATGCAGAATGCCACAAGAGTCAACAGTTAATTAAATAGAGGGTTAACAGTCAACAGGTTGCTTCAGGCATGTTTAAATTGAATCTCCACCTCAGTTACAAGATAGTTCATACCGGTCTACGCTAGTCTGTCTAGGAATCTATAAAATAAGAATAGAAATGCATCCTGTAGAACAGACATGGATAATTGTGTTGTAGAATATCCTATTGTGTCAGCCTTGCACTCTAGATTTCTACCTGGCAATAGATGTTTACCTTTTAGTCATTTAGCAGAGTGAGACAACTACATAAGTCATTGTAAGTGCTGTAAATTCTTTCAAAATAGAAAGTAGTTATCAGCAAAGTCAGTGCAAGTAGGAAAAGTCAAGTGCAAGGTTATTTTGTGTGTGTGTGTGTGTGTGTGGGTGGTGGGGATAAAACGTGTCTTATTTAAAATACTTGTTTCTAATTAGGCCACTGCGTATCGGCTGAGAGGGATGTGGGTCTTTGGTTGTACTGTTAATATGGGTTGAGAGGGATGTGGGTCTTTGGTTGTACTGTTATTATGGGTTGAGAGGGATGTGGGTCTTTGGTTGTACTGTTAATATGGGTTGAGAGGGATGTGGGTCTTTGGTTGTACTGTTAATATGGGTTGAGAGGGATGTGGGTCTTTGGTTGTACTGTTATTATGGGTTGAGAGGGATGTGGGTCTTTGGTTGTACTGTTATTATTGGTCCATCTTGTCTCTTACATGTTGTCCTCCAGGCAGATTTTGGGACCGACAACACTGGCTGCTCCGCTGGCCATCTTAAAGGAGAAGTGTCCCTCGGGACATGGTTTGGAGAGGCCACACTTGTAGCGTTCCAGTCTGGTAGCTGTGAATGGAATTCCAAACAGAGTATACCATACCAACACACTTTAGCATCCCCCCCCCATCAAAAACACACAATATCAGCGAACACGTACATATCTAGGTCCTGCAAACACAGTCTACTATTACACACACAGCTTGAATCTCTCTCACGCACAATATAACTCACACACCTACAGAACAAACCAGACTATTTACATAGAACTCAACAGCTAAAGAACCAAAACATTCACAATGAAGGCCAGGTGGTAAGTACACAATACACACAGATGAACTACTTAGCTAACACTTAAGCATACATGGTAAGGTGTTTCCATGGATTGTTAAGAGAAGATCAGTTCTGATTTTCATATACCACAGGGAGGAAAGAAAATAATAAATGTAACTTGATTGATTGAGGGAACCAGGTTAAAGTGATGTAACAGGAGAAGTTATTGAAGTATACTTACGGCCTTCCTCTACAGGCATAGACCCTGTTGTGGAGGGACAGAAACAGACAAGTTAGACTCGAGTTCCAGATGTCTTTATGACATTAGCCCGTGAGCTCATGAGTTCCTTATTTAAGAAAGTTAAAACATTGAGCTTTGCACTAAATCTGGCTGTAGCCTGGCTAAAAACATAGCAAGCTGGCCAGACCTTTTAGCATCACATCTCCATGTGAAATCAGATGTAGCTTTTTTTTTTTTTATGTTTTTTTTATAAACATGCCCTAGCAAATACTCTTCTACTTGCCGGTGCAACATAAAACATTATCCCAGTTTGATATCCTGCTTGTGTACTCATTCAGATATCAGATAAAAGCACATGGCTAGCTAGTTGGCTAAAGCAGGTTCTACCACTTCACAATAGCCTGGAATCACTGGTTATTACTAATAAACTAAATATTTTCAGGGGGTGGATTCTTGTTGTTTGGTTTAGCATTTGAACAGTCGCAGAGATTATATTTGGTTACAAATACAAAATAGGCTACTTTGATGAATAACCTGTAGATCAGAACAAGGAACCGAGCGACAACACTGGCCCCACGGCTGCGGAAGGGATGATACCGAGCGACAACACTGGCCCCACGGCTGCGGAAGGAATGATACCGAGCGACAACACTGGCCCCACGGCTGCGGAAGGGATGATACCGAGCGACAACACTGCCCCCACGGCTGCGGAAGGGATGATACCGAGCGACAACACTGGCCCCACGGCTGCGGAAGGGATGATACCGAGCGACAACACTGGCCCCACGGCTGCGGAATGGATGATACCGAGCGACAGCACTGGCCCCACGGCTGCGGAAGGGATGATACCGAGCGACAACACTGCCCCCACGGCTGCGGAAGGAATGATACCGAGCGACAACACTGGCCCCACGGCTGCGGAAGGGATGATACCGAGCGACAACACTGCCCCCACGACTGCGGAAGGAATGATACTGAGCGTCTCAATTTTCAGGTAGCACAAAAGTAATATTTTCTGGCATTCGGCCGTACAAGGAGCCACCCCTTTTGTGACGAAAAACAACATTGCGCTACTCACCTTCCGTCTCCGTAGTGTGTGAATTTAGCTTCAGCCAGAGACTAAGGGGTATCGCATGCAGACACGACAAAGGTTTTTCTGAAGGCCTAAATTTAGAATCGCTGGTGAAGATTATTAATACCATCTATTGAGAGATGTATTCAAAACAATAGCCTTTGAAACTAAGTGATTACTCTTTGGAATTCCATGCAAGCTCAGGCAATAGATTGATATGCACAGTTACAACACTGGAAAACACCTGTAACCAAACTCACCAAACACATTCCCCAGATTGAAGTCCATGTTAATTTCCAGCAGCTGGAAGGCAAGGAAAACTGCCAGGAAAAAGACGGAAACCAATGCAGCCAACTTCAAGATGCCTGAAGGAAATTAGATACATAGACCAAAGAAAGAGAATGAAGAGATCAATAGACAGGAGAGAGGAGAGAGAGGAAATGGAACACTATTTCAACACCATGCCTAATATGTGTGTCAGATAAGGTCTCTGATGCTAACAGAGAAATTAATTTGCTTGGTGACCTGAACATTGACTGGTTATCTAGTTGTCCTCTCGAGAGGAAGCTTCTTACTGTGACTAAAGCCTGTAACATGACCCAGGTTATCACTCAACCAACTAGAGTGTAAACCAATAGTGTTGGATCTGTGACATCCACTAGTATTGATCAGATCTTCACCACTGCTGCAGAGCTTGGCTCCAAAGCAATATCAGTTCCCATTGGCTGTAGTGACCATAACATTATGGAAATAACAAGAAAAGCCAGAAGTACCAAAGGCAGGGTCTAAAGTTATTTATAACAGATCTTACAGAATGTTCTCAGGACTCTTGTTTAAGATGACATGTGTTGGCCTGATGTGTATAAGGAGGAGAAACTAGATGCAGCACTTGGGAGTATTTGTAAAATGATTCTTGCCAATTATGTACCTGTTAAGAAACTGAGAACTGTTAGAGCCCCCTGGGTCGATGAACTGAAAAATGGTATGGTCCAAAGAAATGAAGAAAAAGTGACAAACAATTCAGGCTGCTCAGCTGATTGGTTGACATACTGTCAACAGACATTGTGACTCAATTATTTATTTATTTTTAAGAAAAAAATAATAAGAATATTACTAAAACAAGATAAATTACATTTAAAAACTATGGGAAAATACTTTGGACCACCTTAAGTTATATTATGGACAGAAAACCCAATTAAATCTACATCGTTCATTGATGTTGATGGGCCATTTTAGCAAAACCTTTTGATACAGAAATCATTTCAATGACTATTTCACCAGTAAAGACTACAAACATTAGTTAGTTAAAACATTGAAACACCATATGTGCATTGAAGATCTAATAATGAAAGAGCAGGAATGCCGTTTTGAATTTGGTCAAGTTAGTGTGGAATAGGTGGAAAAACAGTTAGCATCCATCAATGATAAGCCACCAAGTATAGACAACCTAGATGGGGAAACTACTGAGAATGGTAAGACTGTATTGCCATGTCTTTAATCAGGTGATGGTAGATGGTGATGTGTGACAGTAGATGGTGATGTGTGCAATGAGCTCACAGAGACTCTTAGAAAAGACTTACAGTCAGTGTCAGAATGGGAAATTACAATAATCTGATGTTAAATTAATATGAAACCAAAAAGCATTAGATTTGGTTCAAAGCATTCTCTTAGACCTAAACTGGAGATGTCCATAAAGGTTGTGAACATTTGTAGCGAAATCCTGCACGGAGCCTTCACCGTGGGCTGCCCCTTTAAGAGCACAGCAGCAGTCAGGAGGGAGATAATAACAATGGCTCTGCATGGAGGCTCTCGGTCAGCGTGGTAGTTTTGACAGTGTGTTTAACTACTGGCAGAAGTCTTGTTTATTTTCAGCGTGATTAGTTTGTAAAGTGTTGAAGTTGATCGCTGGTGTTAATGCTCTAGGTCGTGTTTGGAATCTTTGGGGCCCGCTCCTGTCATTGATCGAATGGATTAGTAGCAACAGTGTTGCGAAGCTTTGACAAACAAACCATCAGGTGTATCAGACTGACAGACAGTGCAACTGCAAGCCTGAAGTCAACAGCTAAACCACCACCCCCTCTCTCACTAATTTTCCCTCTATCGCTCTAGCAAACCTATTGTTTCCCACTGCGCTCCCTTTGATGTTCAGTGTCGCTGGACTATTATTGCCCTGCCGGATGTATTTGGGTTGACATTTTAGTTAATTTATTATTTCACCTTTATTTAACCAGGTAGGCTAGTTGAGAACAAGTTCTCATTTACAACTGCGACCTGGCTAAGATAAAGCAAAGCAGTGCGACACAAACAACAGAGTTACACATGGAATAAACAAGTGTACAGTCAATAACACAATACAAAAAAAATAAAGTTTATATACAGTGTGTGCAAATGGCGTGAGGTAGGCAGGCAATAAATAGGCCATAGTAGCGAAGTAATTACAATTTAGCATATTAACACTGGAGTGATAAATGAGCAGATAATGATGTGCAACTAGAAATACTGGTGTGCAAAAGAGCAGAAAAGTAAATAAAAACAATATGGGGATGAGGTAGGTAGATTGGGTGGGCTATTTATAGATGGACTATGTACAGCTGCAGCGATTGGTCAGCTGCTCAGATACAGTGGGGCAAAAAAGTATTTAGTCAGCCAACAATTGTGCAAGTTCTCCCACTTAAAAAGATGATAGAGGCCTGTAATTTTCATCATAGGTACACTTCAAATATGACAGACAAAATGAGTGGAAAAAAAGTATTTGGTCAATAACAAAAGTTAATCTCAATACTTTGTTATATACCCTTTGTTGGCAATGACAGAGGTCAAATGTTTTCTGTAAGTCTTCACAAGGTTTTCACACACTGTTGCTGGTATTTTGGCCCATTCCTCCATGCAGATCTCCTCTAGAGCAGTGATGTTTTGGGGCTGTTGCTGGGCAACATGGACTTTCAACTCCCTCCAAAGATGTTCTATGGGGTTGAGATCTGGAGACTGGCTAGGCCACTCCAGGACCTTGAAATGCTTCTTACGAAGCCACTCCTTTGTTGCCCAGCGTGTGTTTGGGATCATTGTCATGCTGAAAGACCCAGCCACGTTTCATCTTCAATGCCCTTGCTGATGGAAGGAAGTTTTCACTCAAAATCTCACGATACATGGCCCCATTCATTCTTTCCTTTACATGGATCAGTCACCCTGGTCCCTTTGCAGAAAAAACAGCCCCAAAGCATGATGTTTCCACCCCTATGCTTCACAGTAGGTATGGTGTTCTTTGTATGCAACTCAGCATTCTTTGACCTCCAAACACGACGAGTTGAGTTTTTACCAAAAAGTTATATTTTGGTTTCATCTGACCATATGACATTCTCCCAATCTTCTTCTGGATCATCCAAATGCTCTCTAGCAAACTTCAGACGGGCCTGGACATGTACTGGCTTAAGCAGGGGGACACGTCTGGCACTGAGCCACACTCAAGGTACTAAACGATATCATAACCGCCATTGATAAAAGACAGTACTGTGCAGCCGTCTTCATCGACCTTGCCAAGGCTTTCGACTCTGTCAATCACCATATTCTTATCGGCAGACTCAGTAGCCTCGGTTTTTCGGATGACTGCCTTGCCTGGTTCACCAATTACTTTGCAGACAGAGTTCAGTGTGTCAAATCGGAGGGCATGCTGTCCGGTCCTCTGGCAGTCTCTATGGGGGTGCCACAGGGTTCAATTCTCGGGCCGACTCTTTTCTCTGTATACATCAATGATGTTGCTCTTGCTGCGGGCGATTCCCTGATCCACCTCTACGCAGACGACACCATTTTATATACTTTCGGCCCGTCATTGGACACTGTGCTATCTAACCTCCAAACAAGCTTCAATGCCATACAACACTCCTTCCGTGGCCTCCGACTGCTCTTAAACGCTAGTAAAACCAAATGCATGCTTTTCAACCGATCGCTGCCTGCACCCGCATCCCCGCCTAGCATCACCACCCTGGATGGTTCCGACCTAGAATATGTGGACATCTATAAGTACCTAGGTGTCTGGCTAGACTGCAAACTCTCCTTCCAGACTCATATCAAACATCTCCAATCGAAAATCAAATCAAGAGTCGGCTTTCTATTCCGCAACAAAGCCTCCTTCACTCACGCCGCCAAGCTTACCCTAGTAAAACTGACTATCCTACCGATCCTCGACTTCGGCGATGTCATCTACAAAATGGCTTCCAACACTCTACTCAGCAAACTGGATGCAGTCTATCACAGTGCCATCCGTTTTGTCACTAAAGCACCTTATACCACCCACCACTGCGACTTGTATGCTCTAGTCGGCTGGCCCTCGCTACATATTCGTCGCCAGACCCACTGGCTCCAGGTCATCTACAAGTCCATGCTAGGTAAAGCTCCGCCTTATCTCAGCTCACTGGTCACGATGGCAACACCCACCCGTAGCACGCGCTCCAGCAGGTGTATCTCACTGATCATCCCTAAAGCCAACACCTCATTTGGCCGCCTTTCGTTCCAGTACTCTGCTGCCTGTGACTGGAACAAATTGCAAAAATCGCTGAAGTTGGAGACTTTTATCTCCCTCACCAACTTCAAACATCAGCTATCTGAGCAGCTAACCGATCGCTGCAGCTGTACATAGTCTATTGGTAAATAGCCCACCCATTTTCACCTACCTCATCCCATACTGTTTTTATTTATTTATTTTTCTGCTCTTTTGCACACCAATATCTCTACCTGTACATGACCATCTGATCATTTATCACTCCAGTGTTAATCTGCAAAATTGTAATTATTCGCCTACCTCATGCCTTTTGCACACATTGTATATAGACTCCCCCTTTGTTTTCTACTGTGTTATTGACTTGTTAATTGTTTACTCCACGTGTAACTGTGTTGTCTGCTCATACTGCTATGCTTTATCTTGGCCAGGTCGCAGCTGCAAATGAGAACTTGTTCTCAACTAGCCTACCTGGTTAAATAAAGGTGAAATAAAAAAAAATAAAAAAACTGCAGGATTTGAGTCCCTGGCGGCGTAGTGTGTTACTGATGGTAGGCTTTGTTACTTTGGTCCCAGTTCTCTGCAGGTCATTCACTAGGTCCCCCCGTGTGGTTCTGGGATTTTTGCTCACCGTTCTTGTGATCATTTTGACCCCACAGGGTGAGATCTTGCATGGAGCCCCAGATCGAGGGAGATTATCAGTGGTCTTGTATGTCTTCCATTTCCTAATAATTGCTCCCACAGTTGATTTCTTCAAACCAAGCTGCTTACCTATTGCAGATTCAGTCTTCCCAGCCTGGTGCAGGTCTACAATTTTGTTTCTGGTGTCCTTTGACAGCTCTTTGGTCTTGGCCATAGTGGAGTTTGGAGTGTGACTGTTTGAGGTTGTGGACAGGTGTCTTTTATACTGATAACAAGTTCAAACAGGTGCCATTAATATAGGTAACGAGTGGAGGACAGAGGAGCCTCTTAAAGAAGAAGTTACAGGTCTGTGAGAGCCAGAAATCTTGACCAAATACTTATTTTCCACCATCATTTGCAAATAAATTCAATAAAAATCCCACAATGTGATTTTCTGGATTTCTTTTCTTGTCATTTTGTCTGTCATAGTTGAAGTGTACCTATGATGAAAATTACAGGCCTCTCATCTTTTTAAGTGGGAGGACTTGCACAATTGGTGGCTGACTAAATACTTATTTTGCCCCACTGTAGCTGATGTTAAAAGTTAGTGAGGGAAATAAAAGTCTCCAGCTTCAGCAATTTTTGCAATTTGTTCCAGTCACTGGCAGCAGAGACCTGGAAGGAAAGGCGGCCAAAATAGGTGTTGGCTTTGGGGATGACCAGAGAGATATACCTACTGGAGCGCGTGCTACATAGCAGAATGGTGACGTTAAAGTGAGGTTGCATGACGGTTTATTGTTTATTATTGATTGAACTGTATTGATTTTGTGGGGGACTATTGACATTTAGCAGAGAATATTTTTGGACATTTCAAAGCCTTTGTCTAAGAACCCCCCCCGGACATAATATAGAATATTGCAAGTTCTCTAAGGTTTATGACAGGGTTCTTTGACCCCAGGAAGAGTAGCTGCTACCCCATTAGCTACTGCTACATGGGCAGTAGCTAATGGGGTTCCTAATAAGCTAAACAAGTAGGCTATAGGCATAGGCTATGTTGTCCCATGATTAAGAATATGGTTTGAATAGCCAAGATAAACATTTTCACACACTGACCCAAGTAAATGTGATAGAAGTTATGCTAATTGCCAGAAAAACAGGTTCCTATTATAGCAAAACCTACCTCCAGCTCTCATGTTGGTCCCAAGAATCTGCAGTGAGTACAACACAATGTATGCCCCTGTTGAAAGACAAAGCAACATGTCAATATTCTCCAGTGTGGAGAGACATACAGAGGGAGAGACAGTGGTTCGACAGTAAGGTTGACTAGCTAGTTAACTTTGGCTGGTTGGGTATGATCATGTCACACTACGACTTGGACATTAGCCTTTCCTCCTGGGTTTAAAACATGACTCACTTTGGCATCTAACTGAGAACAAGGAAGAGCGGTAGTTCATAATGGGATGGTTAAATAAATATTGCCAGAAATACATCCACAGCTAGAGGGGTATCCTACGAAGAGGCAATTTTGGTCAACCAGTCATACGAATGTGTCTCACCTTTCAGCCAGGTAAAAGTCTTCAGAACGAAACATGCTCCAGGGAAGGCTAAACTCCCTGCTAACTCCACTAACTCCTGAATGAATTGACTGAGCCACGTGTTGAGGACCAATGAAATTAGATTTCCATCCTCTTGCTAAGATAGCATCATTGCATCATCTTCCCGTTCATTTGAAGAAGACGACTAAAAATATTTGATTAAATACAATGTTTTTTGGTGTTAATAGTAATGTAGTAATAATGTATTTTAAACTTCACGCAATGTAACACTTGTATGACTTAATCAAAATAAATATTAATAGTAGTGGGAAAAAAAGCATGCTTGTGCATTAATCAGCACACCAAAGACGGCATTAACGATAAGTAACAAAATAAAGACGCCACTTCTAAAAGCCTATTTAACACCACAGCCTGCTAAATGTGCAAGATAACTTTTCTTTCATTTTGATTTCAGCAGAAATTAAAATGTTACACTGTGAAGCTAACTGAAACTAAGGATCCTGGGACTGAACACACACTAAGGATCCTGGGACTCATCCCGTCAGTTGAGGATGCCTGGTCATTCTTTAAAAGTAACTTCCTCACCATTTTAGATAAGCATGCTCCGTTAAAAAAATGCAGAACTAAGAACAGATACAGCCCTTGGTTCACCCCAGACCTGACTGCCCTCGACCAGCACAAAAACATCCTGTGGCGGACTGCAATAGCATCGAATAGTCCCCGTGATATGCAACTGTTCAGGGAAGTCTGGAACCAATACACGCAGTCAGTCAGGAAAGCTAAGGCCAGCTTCTTCAGGCAGAAGTTTGCATCCTGTAGCTCCAACTCCAAAAAGTTCTGGGACACTGTGAAGTCAATGGAGAACAAGAGCACCTCCTCCCAGCTGCCCACTGCACTGAGGCTAGGTAACACGGTCACCACCGATAAATCCATGATTATCGAAAACTTCAATAAGCATTTCTCAACGGCTGGCCATGCCTTCCGCCTGGCTACTTCAACCTCGGCCAACAGCCCCACCCCCCCCGCTGCTCCTCGCCCAAGCCTCTCCAGGTTCTCCTTTACCCAAATCCAGATAGCAGATGTTCTGAAAGAGCTGCAAAACCTGGACCCGTACAAATCAGCTGGGCTTGACAATCTGGACCCTCTATTTCTGAAACTATCCGCCACCATTGTCTCAACCCCTATTACCAGCCTGTTCAACCTCTCTTTCATATCGTCTGAGATCCCCAAGGATTGGAAAGCTGCCGCAGTCATCCCCCTCTTCAAAGGGGGAGACACCCTGGACCCAAACTGTTACAGACCTATATCCATCCTGCCCTGCCTATCTAAGGTCTTCGAAAGCCAAGTCAACAAACAGGTCACTGACCATCTCGAATACCACTGTACCTTCTCCGCTGTGCAATCTGGTTTCCGAGCCGGTCACGGGTGCACCTCAGCCACACTCAAGGTACTAAACGATATCATAACCGCCATCGATAAAAGACAGTACTGTGCAGCCTTCTTCATCGACCTTGCCAAGGCTTTCGACTCTGTCAATCACCGTATTCTTATCGGCAGACTCAGTAGCCTCGGTTTTTCGGATGACTGCCTTGCCTGGTTCACCAATTACTTTGCAGACAGAGTTCAGTGTGTCAAATCGGAGGGCATGCTGTCCGGTCCTCTGGCAGTCTCTATGGGGTGCCACAGGGTTCAATTCTCGGGCCGACTCTTTTCTCTGTATACATCAATGATGTTGCTCTTGCTGCGGGCGATTCCCTGATCCACCTCTACGCAGACGACACCATTCTATATACTTTCGGCCCGTCATTGGACACTGTGCTATCTAACCTCCAAACAAGCTTCAATGCCATACAACACTCCTTCCGTGGCCTCCGACTGCTCTTAAACGCTAGTAAAACCAAATGCATGCTTTTCAACCGATCGCTGCCTGCACCCGCATGCCCGCCTAGCATCACCACCCTGGATGGTTCCGACCTAGAATATGTGGACATCTATAAGTACCTAGGTGTCTGGCTAGACTGCAAACTCTCCTTCCAGACTCATATCAAACATCTCCAATCGAAAATCAAATCAAGAGTCGGCTTTCTATTCCGCAACAAAGCCTCCTTCACTCACGCCGCCAAGCTTACCCTAGTAAAACTGACTATCCTACCGATCCTCGACTTCGGCGATGTCATCTACAAAATGGCTTCCAACACTCTACTCAGCAAACTGGATGCAGTCTATCACAGTGCCATCCGTTTTGTCACTAAAGCACCTTATACCACCCACCACTGCGACTTGTATGCTCTAGTCGGCTGGCCCTCGCTACATATTCGTCGCCAGACCCACTGGCTCCAGGTCATCTACAAGTCCATGCTAGGTAAAGCTCCGCCTTATCTCAGCTCACTGGTCACGATGGCAACACCCATCCGTAGCACGCGCTCCAGCAGGTGTATCTCACTGATCATCCCTAAAGCCAACACCTCATTTGGCCGCCTTTCGTTCCAGTACTCTGCTGCCTGTGACTGGAACGAATTGCAAAAATCGCTGAAGTTGGAGACTTCTATCTCCCTCACCAACTTCAAACATCAGCTATCTGAGCAGCTAACCGATCGCTGCAGCTGTACATAGTCTATTGGTAAATAGCCCACCCATTTTCACCTACCTCATCCCCATACTGTTTTTATTTATTTATTTTTCTGCTCTTTTGCACACCAATATCTCTACCTGTACATGGCCATCTGATAATTTATCACTCCAGTGTTAATCTGCAAAATTGTAATTATTCGCCTACCTCATGCCTTTTGCACACATTGTATATAGACTCCCCCTTTGTTTTCTACTGTGTTATTGACTTGTTAATTGTTTACTCCATGTGTAACTCTGTGTTGTCTGCTCATACTGCTATGCTTTATCTTGGCCAGGTCGCAGTTGCAAATGAGAACTTGTTCTCAACTAGCCTACCTGGTTAAATAAAGGTGAAATAAAAAATAAAATAAAAAACACCTTCTGCAACTGGATCCTGGAGTTCCTGACAGCCCCCCCCCCCCCCCCCCCCCCCCCCCCCAAGTGGTGAGGGTAGGCAACAACACATCCCCCACGCTGATCCTCAACACTGGGCCCCTTATGGGCGAGTGCTTAGTGCCTTCCTGTACTCCCTGTTCAACCACGACTGCATAGCCTCACACGACTCCAACATTAAGTTTGCTGATGACACGATGGTGTTATGCCTGATCACCCACGATGATGAGAAAGCATTTCGGGAGGTCAGAGACCAGTTGAGAGAAAAGTGGGAAACTGAAGTGTTTAAAATACAGCGTGATTAATTTATGTCAGTGCCTGTGAAATATAAAGAGGGGCTTTCGAGACAGAGCTAATTGGAGGAGTTTGTTTTTGAGCAATTTTAAGAGGCTTGTTCTGACAATGTCAATGGGTAGAGCATTAGGACATTCATAAGCATCTTTGAGAGGACTTGATACCTGGCATTGGTGAAAATATGTAACCATTGTCTAAAGTGTCATAATGTTGGGTCCAATACAGCAAAAGTAATAAACAATAAGCAATGTTGAGTGACTGATGGAAGCTGATTAACACTATGCAGGCCTGTTTAAGGTCAGGAGAGCAGACAATGTTGAGTGACTGATGGAAGCTGATTAACACACTATGCAGGCGTGTTTAAGATCAGGAGAGCAGACAATGTTGAGGGACTGATGGAAGCTGATTAACACACTATGCAGGCGTGTTTAAGGTCAGGAGAGCAGACAATGTTGAGGGACTGATGGAAGCTGATTAACACACTATGCAGGCATGTTTAAGGTCAGGAGAGCAGACAATGCAAGAGGTACCGTGTGAATTCCATCTTCTTTTTGACTCTGTGCTAATAGCAGCATGCGTGGTCGGTCGAGTTATATACAACCTGTCATGTATTCATCTATACTGAGGCTTTTGCATTGGGAGGGGAATGAGAGGTAATGACAGTAAGATGAAGCAGAGATAAGACCTACCTAAGTGATTACTGTCACGATCACCCTCTCTGCTCCCACCTGTCCTGACATCGCCTCTCAAAGTCTTAGTGTCTGTGTGCTGTGCATTGGGAATCTGATACTTGGATCAAGGTTGTATTCTGGGGATTAGCTTCCTTCAGCCTGTTTCATTTCCAGTTACACATCACACCCCCCAGGGCTTTGGGCTGGAGATTACTGCAAGGGAATGTTGTCACCCACTTGTCTGGCATGTTGCACATTTTGTTCCTCCCTTATCTGACACAGTTGAAGTTGTCTCTTTACAAGTGTTAGACAGATTCTACTGCAGGTCAATAACCACAGAAAACCTTCATACATTAATGATTCTTCAACCGCAATTCCCACAACCCACTGAGGAAGCTAGACAAGTTGCAAGTTTGTGTCCTGGATTGTACCTGGCGGTAACAAAATGAGTCAAGCTACAGAACAAAGGTGCGGTTCAGAGACAGCTTGACCCTGCTGAAAAACTGCCAAGTAATGTGAACAGGGTAGTATGGTTATAGGTATTCCCTTTAACTATAGCACATTTTCCCTATACCTATTCCTATGTGTTATACATCTATTCTATCTGACCTGTGGACAACTTGTCAATCAAATGTCAGCAAGACAAAGAAGCTGATCATGGACTACAGGAAACGGAGGGCCGAGCACATCACCATTCACATCGACAGGGCTGTAGTGGAGCAGGTTGAGAGCTTAAAGTTCCTCTGTGTCCACTCCACTAAGGATCTATCATGGTCCACACACCAACACAGTGATGAAGAGGGCACAATGCCTCTTTAGGAGGCTGAATATATTTGACATGTGTCCTCAGATCCTCAAAAAGTCATACAGCTGCACCGTTGAGAGCATCTTACCTGGTTGCATCACCGCTTGGTATGGCAACTGCTTGGCATCCAACCGCAAGGCGCTACAGAGGGTAGTGTGTAACCAGTACATCACTGGGGCCGAGCTCCCTGCCATCCAGGACCTCTATACCAGGCAGTGTCAGAGGAAGGCCATAAACATTTTCAAAGACTCCAGCCACCCAAGTCATAGACTGTTCTCTCAGCTACCGCACTGCAAGCAGTACCGATGCACCAAGTCTGGAACCAACAGGATCCTGAACAGTTTATAACCCCAAGCCACTGCTAAGTAGTTAACCAAATAGCTACCTGGACAATCTGCATTTACCCTTTTTGCACTGACTAACTCATCACATACCCTGCTGCTATTGTTTATTATCTATCCGGTTGTCATTTTATAACTAGTCATATGTACATATCTACCTCAGTTATTGTTACTAATTGTGTATTTATTATTACTTTTCTGTTATTTCTAATTTCTTTCTCTCTGCATTGTTGGCATTTCACTTTTAGTCTCTCAGGGCACATGTCAAACTCATTCCATTAAGGTCGCTAATTAGTAAAGAACTCCCCTCACCTGGTTGTCTATGCCTTAATTGAAAGGAAAAACCCACAGACATGTTCAGGGCAGCTGAATGAAAACGGCCTAGTTTGTACAATTAGTTAGCCAGCAGATCCGACTAGATTGCTCAGCTGCACTAGGGTTGGAGCCGGCGCGAGATATGGTTCAGAAAACATACCTCAAAACAGGGATGGGAAATGCCTTGTAGTCCAAATAGTCATACCAAGAAGATTGAATGACTGCTATGTTGTCCTCATGTGAGTTAGCAGGACAGCAGCCATTTTGGAACAATTCGGATTGAGGTTGCTAGCTACGCTTTCCAAACCTTCTAACGCTAGCTCCAGTCTTAATCTACACCGGAAGTTATACATTTCAGCTTTAATCTACATAGGAAGCCTGTCCGACCCTGGTACAGTTTAAACAATCGGGTCAGATCTGTTGGCTACACAATTAGTTATATGTTAGTGTTTGGCTAACATGTGTAACAGTAGTCAGCTAACTGTGCAAACTAGACATCAACTTTTCTGAATAAAGTATCGTCCCCAAATAAGTAACGTTAAGGTATGGTTAGATTTAGCCATAACTAGCTAGTTACAGCGATTCACAATTTTGTTCGATTCCGTTAACAGTGCTAACTAGCCAACCCTAGTCAAAATAGTTAGATAAACCTGATTGCCCCAGCAGCAAGTCGATTTAATTGGCAAGAGCTAAAATAAAAAAAGCGAACGTTAGCAAGATAGCTGGCAACTTTACCTGAGAAACGCCACGGTTACAAGCCTTGCCTTTACGATGACAGACTCTTCTTCCCTGTTTCAGAAAATCGCTATTTACTCTTGTGGTACTTCAATCTACTAAACATAAAGGACGGCCAAACATTATTCTTCACCGCCACCTACTGTACTGGAGTGTGAGGCCATTCTATTCATCTTTAAATCATAGCGGTCAAACAAACGTTCAAGGTGCATACTGCTACGTACTGTCCTGAAGTTTGCGATGAATCACGGTCTACCCAGAAAGTAAAAAATAAAAAACAAATCAATACCTGCTAAAAACCCATCCCAAGCCCCCGAATCAATTCAACTTTATCTATAACCTGCTGAAACAATCGACCATTAGAATGATTCAGCATGTCAACAACATTGAAATAAGAGAATGCTATCTGTACTGTTCCAGGCAAAACCTTCTCAAACCTCAGCAGCACTGATAAACTTTCACTTATTTGACCCTCTTTCCTACTGAGCAAACTTTTGGCCTCAATCACTCTGCCTCCCTTCACATTTTCTTTAATATCAACTATGGACGTAGATATTGGGGCCCCAGTGATGACTCCCCTTAACCTAGTATAAGCCCCAGGGATATGGCTTTTGAGCTTCATCCCAATAAGCTTTTCCATTTGCATAATCTTCCCTTTCTGAGCCTGGCTACCACAAAGTATTAGCAATTTACCTTTCCAATGAACCAGGATAGTTTGACTTCACCTATCTCTTTCTCCAAGGCATTGGTTAGTCGGATAGGGTGTAAATGAGGCCCTGTGGTCTCATCAAACACCATCACCACTTTCCACTCTGACACATTATGACTCTTGCTTCCAACCTTGGCCATCTTTATGCTTTCTTTCCTAGACGCTCCACTGCTTTCTGTATCATGATCTCTCTTCTTCCTGTGTCTCCACTACAGACCATTTAAGTCCTTGACACTCATTCTCCCGCTCTATATAATCAGAACTGACACCCATATTGTTCTCATTCCAGCACAGCTGCTGCCATTCCAACCTTTTCTCAATTTCCTCCTTTTCATCCACATAACTCGCTGCCATTTACAACCTGAACATGGCCATCTGTTCCTCTAATCTAGCTCTGTGTTTCCACCTACTGTTCTACAATGTGAGTTCTATATCCGCGGAAGCCCCTGATAAATCAAAATAAAAAGTAATAATAGTATATTTTTATTTCACAAAATGAGTTAACTAGGCCTTTATTACTCCTGCATGAGCAGAGAAAAATACTCCTCAGTTAAAGTCCCGCAATTAGAGCAACAAAGCTAATATTTGTGTAAATTGTAATCTGTTGGTGTCACTGAATAGGCTGATACCCAATTTCATGGACCCAAGATCCATAGGTAAGGCTGTACATTGCAATATAAATGTCCAATACATACAATTGGCTGAATAGTGAGGGGATCTCCGAAATGTAAAGTTCTGTAATAAGAGCTAAGACGCTAGTATTTGTGTAAACTATTTAAGCAATGTAATCTGTAGGTGTCACTGAGTAGGCTGATACCCCATTTCATGGACCCAAGATCCATGGGTAAGGCTGTACATTGCAATTTAAGTATGCCTCCAATGCAATTCTGAAGTCTATATACATCCACAGTGCGAGTTCAACTGAATTTTATGTTTTGTGTTAAATTGTCTTTTGTAAATGTTTATACCAACATCATAAAACAAACTTGTTTACCATTATCTAGTCCAATTGTGGCATAATTCTACTATTTTCATCCTTTGGCATCAGTTTCAATGGGGGACTTTTATTTTGAAGGCAAACAGGCATTTTCACTTTTGTTGCTAGTGCTGTTGTTCATGACACACACTCGAAGTCACATCAGCTCTAGAGGGGCAAAGCATAGACACAAGACTTGGCAAAGACCCTTCGGGATAGGATATGCTGCACAGCGCCCTCTTGTGTGGGGAGAGTAGTTGAATGAAAAGTGCCTCCTTCCTCCTGCATCCAGCAATCATTGATTAGATTGGACAAGTAAATGCAAGGGCACCATCACATGGCTTTTACCTTTCCAATTATTTATAATCAACGAGGAAGGAATGATGCACTTTTAAAGAATTCAAACAGGGATTTCATTTGTGGGTGGTCCTGTCCAGAAAGAACAAGTAGAACCCATTGGGTGGAGCCCTAACCCATATGGCACATTGTACAGGTAAGCAATAAGGCAAAAAAATCTAGGAAGTAAAACAATTAAAGAACATGGACACTTTAGGTGAGGTGCTGACTAACAGAAGATAATCTATTCAAATACAAAACAAGTTGATAGTAATCTCTACTTGCTGTGGATCCACTCTACATGTCAAATCAATCCTATGTTATTTGTCACATGCTTCATAAACAACAGGTGTAGACTCACAGGGCCTTTTCCAACAATGCAGAGTTAAAGATAAAGGAGTAGAGACATGAGGAATACATTTACAGTGAATAACCGATAACAGTTGATTGTTCCTGCAGAGTAAATACAGAATAACTGAGGTAATCAGGCACTTTATTTCCATTACATCGCTATTCTAACATTACTGTACTGATTTATTAGGAATGCACATTATTCAGGGCCTCATCAAAATACAGACTAGTGAACAGTGGTAATAATAATAAATATAGGCCATTTAGCAGACGCTTTTATCCAAATCGAGAATCGAACCCACTATCAATTGCGTTGCAAGCGCCATACAAAATTGTGCAAGTTGAAGAAAGTGTTCCACACATAAATAATATCATCAGACAGAGACAAACTGTTAATTCATCAAATACTTAAAAACAGAGCAGAGAAACTTGAAATAAACTGAATTCAACGTCTATTCTACGTTGGTTCAACCAGTGTCCAGTGGGAAGTGTTCTTCGCTCAATAAATAGCTTGGGACATCTGCATACCATCTACATGACATCTGCAATTTGTTCCTTATACACCCTAGACATCTTTCCATTGAGATGCAACAGGTACGTAATACAACAAGTGGAATGCCATACATCCAAATGGCCAAGCTCTGGAGATCATCGTCAAGATATTTAATCTCATGTTGTTCATTCAATAAGATCCTACAAAACGGGGGGACAACAGAGGGAAGCTGTCAATATTTTCCACATTACGTCTTGTAAATGGATCATCGTTCATTTAAAACAATTGACGGGCCAACATGATCATAACGCTGCCCTTAAATGCACAAGTTCACACACATTTAGCCTTTTGCTATGCACACAAAATGTCCTAAAAATCCTGAGTGCCTTTAGCCACCATGCTAAAGCTAATAACACTCACATCATCTGAATCCACTGGGAAGACTGATGTTCCGTTGCTACTGGCGACACTCTCTGGGTCGGCGGCAATGGAGCAGTCGTCGTCCTGAAGCTGCAGTACAGAGAAGCGATACGTTGGTGCCCTGTAGGGGGCGGAGCAGAGCCACAAGGCATGTCAATATTTAGGACCAGAACGGAAACAGGCATTTTAATGTGCACTTGTACCTGAGCAGTGTGTGTCTGTGTGTGTGTGTGTGTGTGTGTGTGTGTGTACTTGCATGCTCGTGCGCATAAATGTGTACCAGGCTCACCTATTTCCATAGCCCATTTTCCTTACAGTATAGACAGCAGCGGCAACAGCCACCAGAGTGACAATCCCTGATCCAACACAAACTACGATCAACAGCATCTTCTCTCTCTGAAATACAGACATAGCATTATCATATTTCTGGTCATAATATTCTAAACGCTATAAACCTTTATCATGTGACGCAATGCATCATCTAATATGTGGGGCTGTATTTTCTGATGCGGAAGTACCCAGAGGGTGTGTAGGCTTTTTGTGTCAGCGGTGTGCTGACACAACTGATTCAACTCATCAACCAGTTATCAAGCCATTGATTGATTGAATCAGGTGTGTTAGTAGTGGGCTGGAACAAAACCCAGCTCACAATGTGTGTCTCCCGAGAATGAAGAACACTGTTACATTATGCCCAGGTAAGTCACACCTTTCACACCGTGAGCAATAACCCAAGCACACACACACTCAAAGGAGACCCACACAAGAACTCGCAGATGTACATGCACAGGTCACACTCACCGGGGTTTCAGAATATGGGCTGGCAGTGGGGGGCTGACTGGAGTTCCCACAATGCCTGTTAACTGTCTCCTTTATGCGCAGGGGAGTGAAACCTCCCTCACACTTATCACTGGGAACCTTACGGTACCTACACATGGAGACCACATGGTGAACTGTGTGTGTGTGTGTTTGGTTTGACTATCTTTGTGGGGACCACATTTCGCCGGTCCCAACAAGGAAAAAGGTTATTTTAGGCTTAGGGGTTAAGTTTAGGGTTAGGGATACTATTAGGGTTAGGGGTTAGGAGTTAAGGTTAGGGGTTATGGTTAGGGTTAGGGTTAGAGTAAGGGTTAGGGTCAGGGTCAGGAAAAATAGGATTTTCAATGGGAATCAATTGTTTGGTGCCCACAAGGATAATAAAACAAATGTGTGTGTGTCATAATTACCCCGATGTCCTAAGCTCCTCCTCCTCTCCATTTAGACACACCTCCAGGCCGTGGTCTGCAGTGTCCAGTTGTCTCATACACTCTGAGCTGTTCTCATGACGATAGTAACCATAGTCACTGTTGGAATGAGAGACATGTTAGGCCATTTCAACCACAGACACAGCATATGCCTTGTGGTAATGTTATGTTTGGGTCTGCGTTGACTCTGCCTTTGCCTCAAAGGCACAATTAGAGAAAAAAATGTTTTTTTACTAGAAATTAAGTAACAGATTGTGCCTTTAAATGGACAACTTTCAACTTCTGGTCTCCTGTATCTGAATGTATCCCTGACTAGAGGGAGAGAATGAAAACCAGGGTTGAGTTTATTAGGGCACAACAAAGCATTTTTTTTTCAACAGACAATAAAAACGAGTGTTTCCTAAGTTCAGGTAGTTCCTTTCTGTTTCAGTTTGTTTTCTTCTGGTTACTACTGAATACGACCCAGTAGTGTTACGGTCCTCCAGGACCATAACTGAATAGCCTTGTCAGTTTAGACTGGACCCCTGACAGTGTTTCTTACCATAGGTAGTCCTCTCTGGTGCAGGGGCAGGGGCTTTTCTGCCTGCTCACCACGTAGTCCCGTCCATTCCTGCAGACGGACAGCTTCCTCAGCCTCCTGAAGGTCTCCTTGTAGCCCAAGACACACCCCTCTGTGGCCAAGTCCCCGCCCCCTGTGGCATGGGCCAACCACTGAACATAGTCCTGGTTACCACCTATAGGAAACCAACGTTAACCAATAGAGAGACACTATTGAGACTTGCCAATTTTAGTATATATTTATCGATATCAGTATGTTCAATTCCTTTCCTAGTGACCCACAGGGGTGCACACCAAAGGTGGCTTGTGGAAGGATCTATAGGCGGGCAAACTCATAGTAATGGCTGGAATGGAATCAATGGAATGGTATCAAACACATCAAACATATGGAAACCACACTTTGGGTATTCTCATAATAGAAAGCTAGCTACTGTTTCATTCCTTGTGAAATGTATGTTGTTGGTTTAATGATTATGATCCTTGGTGATATTATATTTGACAACAAACAAATGACTCACTGGGGGAATCTCAATCATCTTTCCTTGATTCCTCGTGACCACTCTCCTTCACCTCCTTCTCAAAAAGCATTGGAGTAGAAGATCCAAGGTTCCTCGTCTCAGACATTCTCCTCCACTGAGTTTTGACAAGGAGACGAGTAGTCACAGGACACAAAGAATCAAGAAAATACAATTGAGATTCACCCACACTCTCTGGTGAGGAGACTCTGGAAGTCAATGGTGACCACCACCCACATGGGCTGGTGGTCGTCCTCGGGCCGGTAGCCCCACACACTGATGTTCATGGTCTTGGTGCCCGGCTCGGATGTCAGGCCAGCGAAGAAGATGGGCTGCTCTGTAAAGTTGTACACCTTCCAACACTGGCCCTCATCTGTGGAGAACCTGGGGTGATGCACAATGACATACGGGGTCGTTTTCAGTAGTGCACAGAGTCACAAAACGCTTTGCAACGGAAAACTAAAACAAGCCTTTCTATTGGACAAAGTTAAGGTTGATTTATTTCATTTGGTGCCTAATGAATACGGCCCTGTATAAACATCTGAATGTGAACGTGCAAGCACACACACACACGCATGAAGTACACAGGATTAAAACACACACATACAGAGTTACCGGATAGTGGACTGCTTATAGACACATTCACAACTTCATAGGGAGAGAAGAGCGGATAGACACACACACACACACTCCATAGTCAAACACAGACACAGACACACACAGACACACACACAGACACACACACAGACACACACACACACACACACACACACACACACACACACACACACACACAAAACACTCAGAGGATGTCGCTTGGGTGGGGGTGCGAATAAAAAGCATCTTTCTTACACCCAATCTTTCTACATGCCACGACTGTGTGTGTGTGCGTGCGTGTGGTGTTCAGTACTTGATGGTGTTGATTTGGCCGTCCATGGGGTGGGCCTCCACAGCCACGACGAGTCCCCCAGCATCCAGGATGCTGTAGTGATGAGGGCCCCTCAGGGAACCCCTCCACTTGTACCCCCCGTCCTCTGACACGTACACGTCAGGCCGTGTTGACGAGATGGAGTCCCCCACACTGCCTGACCGGTCAAAGGGCAGAGGTCATAGAAAGGTCACACACATTCTGGGACAGCTAGAGGGTGGGGGATGTGTCCGAAAGCATATTCTATCTGTCAGTCATCCGGTCCCAAATTTCTTCCTACCCCTCCGTTTAGCCCTAACCCTCCAATGTTTTCTGACCTGAAGGGCCTGGATAGAGATAACCAGTGTAGTGGAGAAGCTTTCACCATACTGATCTCACATTACTGATCTGCAAACATTAAATGGTAAGGGAACGAATGGGGACCGGGCATATATAGTGCACTATATATGGGATCAGCTATTTGTAGTGATGACCGAATTATTAGGGGGGGGAGAATTTACTGTGTAGTCTATTCAAGATTCCCTACAATGCTAAATGTATTGCACAACATCCTGTACACTACGGTAATACAGAAGTTTCACAATGCAACATGTCTTTGATATGTATGATTGACAGTTTGGTTACCGTGGGCGATGACAAGGCCAACGGCAGTGGGGTCAGAGAGAGGCAGCATGGGAGTGATGCCATTGTAGCGACTGTATTCACCGTGGATGTGCAAGTTACACTGTCACAAACACACCACACACACGCACGCACGCACACACACACACACACACACACACACACACACACATACGCACGCACGCACACACACACAAACACACCACACACACGCACACACGCACACACACACACACACACACACACAAGAATCCAGTGTTCACAATCACATAATAAGCATCAACATACTCTACTTGAGACACTTAATTGTCAGAGGAGGGAATTAAGTTAGTTCTCACATCATTTCTTGAATCCTCACCACACTCAACATTCTGGGGCTTGTTGAGGAGTGTCCACTCTCCCCCTCGGTTAAATGAAATGACTGTCCGAATGCGGCCGTCTGCCAAAAACAATACCCGGGAAAAAACGTTTTAGTTTGCATTAGTAATTGTCATATTTCTGCCACCAGAAAATACTTGCATTCACACTTTTATCAGCCAGTTGAAACCCCCCCTATAAACTACATGCATTTTATATTGGACAAGTTCAGGTATCAATCAACGAAATGTATTTACAAAGCCCTTTTAACATTGGCAGTTGTCACTAAGTGCTTAAACAGAAACCAGGCCTAAAATCCCAAACAGCAAGCCATGCAGATGTAGAAGCACGGTGACTTGGAAAAACTCCCTAGAAAGGCCAGAACCATTTGAAGAAACCTAGAGAGGAAGCAGGCTCTGAGGGGTGTCCAGTCCTCTTCTGGCTGTGACGGGTGTAGATTATAAGAGTCCCTCCCCGTTTCGGACTGTTAATGTTCCTAAAGAATACGACCCAGATTGTGTTGATGCGTAGTTGCGTACCCTCCTCCAGTATGTTGGTGAGGTAAACTCCTCTCATGGAGGTGACGTTGGTGAAGTCGCTCTTCCCTTCCCCACCAAACAGGTGGCGCTCTAGAGACTTAGAGTACAGGATGCCCCGGTCATCTGATGTGTACACCGTCCCAAAGTAGCTTTCCTCTGGAGGATAGAAGACAGCAGAGTATGGTACAATAGAATAGAAAGTCAATAGAATCAAACAGTTTAATATAGAAGGAATAGTCATTTATAATCTACTCTATCCCGACCCCATGAGACAACACACACACGGATGGAAGAAATACAGTGTCTTCTGTAGGCTTGGGAACAAACCCAACTGTGCTGACACAGCCCACTATGAGTCGGCGTGGCAATAAGGGGCCGTAAACATCAATACATGGTGTCAAGAACCCTCCTGACATCAAAGATGTAGAAACAACTTACGTCAGCACTTAGTGGTAAATAGTATGCATATGACCTTCTGGCCTTAAAATCCTTTTCTACCATGTGTTGCTGTGTGTGTGTGTGTGTGTGTGTGTGTGTGTGTGTGTGTGTGTGTGTGTGTACCCTGATGCTCAGAGCTGTGTCTGCTGTTATCCTAGCCTATCAATGTGTCTATCTACCTCTAACCTTCCCCCACTCAGATAAAACCCCTCCTTCTTATCTCCTCCATTCAACTGAATGGCACAAACGCCTCGGCCCTCCACCCATAGACACCTACTGTATGCACTGACACAGAAGACACACACAGACACACACACAGCCTGTATGATCGGATGATTTGTCAGCAATACTGAGAACTTGTGAAACCAGTTGTTCCTCTTTCTCTCTAACAAACTCAAGCTTTTCCATTGCAGCAAGCAGGGTAGTAGAACTGATACAGACATATCAGGATTAGTAGAACTGAGACAGACATATCAGGATTAGAGTTAGTAGGACTGAGACAGACATATCAGGGTTAGTAGAACTGAGACAGACATATCAGGGTTAGTAGAACTGAGACAGACATATCAGGATTAGAGTTAGTAGAACTGAGACAGACATATCAGGGTTAGAGTTAGTAGGACTGAGACAGACATATCAGAGTTAGTAGGACTGAGACAGACATATCAGGGTCAGAGTTAGTAGAACTGAGACAGACATATCAGGGTTAGAGTTAGTAGGACTGAGACAGACATATCAGGGTTAGTGATAGTAGAACTGAGACAGACATATCAGGGTTAGAGTTAGTAGGACTGAGACAGACATATCAGAGTTAGTAGGACTGAGACAGACATATCAGGATTAGTAGAACTGAGACAGACATATCAGAGTTAGTAGGACTGAGACAGACATATCAGGGTCAGAGTTAGTAGAACTGAGACAGACATATCAGGGTTAGAGTTAGTAGGACTGAGACAGACATATCAGGGTTAGAGATAGTAGAACTGAGACAGACATATCAGGGTTAGAGTTAGTAGGACTGAGACAGACATATCAGGGTTAGAGTTAGTAGGACTGAGACAGACATATCAGGGTTAGAGTTAGTAGAACTGAGACAGACATATCAGGGTTAGAGTTAGTAGAACTGAGACAGACATATCAGGGTTAGAGTTAGTAGAACGGAGACAGACATATCAGAGTTAGAGTTAGTAGAACTGAGACAGACATATCAGAGTTAGTAGGACTGAGACAGACATATCAGAGTTAGTAGGACTGAGACAGACATATCAGGGTTAGTAGAACTGAGACAGACATATCAGGGTTAGAGTTAGTAGGACTGAGACAGACATATCAGGGTTAGAGTTAGTAGAACTGAGACAGACATATCAGGGTTAGAGTTAGTAGGACTGAGACAGACATATCAGGGTTAGAGTTAGTAGGACTGAGACAAACATATCAGAGTTAGAGTTAGTAGGACTGAAACAGACATATCAGAATTAGTAGGACTGAGACAGACATATCAGGGTTAGAGTTAGTAGAACTGAGACAGACATATCAGGGTTAGAGTTAGTAGAACTGAGACAGACATATCAGGGATAGAGTTAGTAGGACTGAGACAGACATATCAGGGTTAGAGTTAGTAGGACTGAGACAAACATATCAGAGTTAGAGTTAGTAGAACTGAGACAGACATATCAGGGTTAGTAGGACTGAGACAGACATATCAGGGTTAGAATTAGTAGAACTGAGACAGACATATCAGGGTTAGAGTTAGTAGGACTGAGACAGACATATCAGGGTTAGAGTTAGTAGAACTGAGACAGACATATCAGGGTTAGAGTTAGTAGAACTGAGACAGACATATCAGGGTTAGAGTTAGTAGAACTGAGACAGACATATCAGGGTTAGAGTTAGTAGAACTGAGACAGACATATCAGGGTTAGAGTTAGTAGAACTGAGACAGACATATCAAAGTTAGTAGGACTGAGACAGACATATCAGGGTTAGTAGAACTGAGACAGACATATCAGGGTTAGAGTTAGTAGGACTGAGACAGACATATCAGGGTTAGAGTTAGTAGAACTGAGACAGACATATTAGGGTTAGAGTTAGTAGAACTGAGACAGACATATCAGGGTTAGAGTTAGTAGGACTGAGACAGACATATCAGGGTTAGAGTTAGTAGGACTGAGACAGACATATCAGAGTTAGTAGGACTGAGACAGACATATCAGGGTTAGAGTTAGTAGAACTGAGACAGACATATCAGGGTTATAGTTAGTAGAACTGAGACAGACATATCAGGGTTAGAGTTAGTAGGACTGAGACAGACATATCAGGGTTAAAGTTAGTAGGACTGAGACAAACATATCAGAGTTAGAGTTAGTAGGACTGAGACAGACATATCAGGGTTATAGTTAGTAGAACTGAGACAGACATATCAGGGTTAGAGTTAGTAGGACTGAGACAGACATATCAGGGTTAGAGTTAGTAGGACTGAGACAAACATATCAGAGTTAGTAGGACTGAGACAGACATATCAGGATTAGTAGAACTGAGACAGACATATCAGGATTAGTAGAACTGAGACAGACATATCAGAGTTAGAGTTAGTAGAACTGAGACAGACATATCAGAGTTAGTAGGACTGAGACAGACATATCAGGGTTAGTAGAACTGAGACAGACATATCAGGGTTAGAGTTAGTAGAACTGAGACAGACATATCAGAGTTAGAGTTAGTAGGACTGAGACAGACATATCAGAGTTAGAGTTAGTAGGACTGAGACAGACATATCAGAGTTAGAGTTAGTAGAACTGAGACAGACATATCAGGGTTATAGTTAGTAGAACTGAGACAGACATATCAGGGTTAGAGTTAGTAGGACTGAGACAGACATATCAGGGTTAGAGTTAGTAGGACTGAGACAAACATATCAGAGTTAGAGTTAGTAGGACTGAGACAGACATATCACGGTTATAGTTAGTAGGACTGAGACAGACATATCAGGGTTAGAGTTAGTAGGACTGAGACAGACATATCAGAGTTAGTAGGACTGAGACAGACATATCAGGATTAGTAGAACTGAGACAGACATATCAGGATTAGTAGAACTGAGACAGACATATCAGAGTTAGAGTTAGTAGAACTGAGACAGACATATCAGAGTTAGTAGGACTGAGACAGACATATCAGGGTTAGTAGAACTGAGACAGACATATCAGGGTTAGAGTTAGTAGAACTGAGACAGACATATCGGAGTTAGAGTTAGTAGGACTGAGACAGACATATCAGAGTTAGAGTTAGTAGGACTGAGACAGACATATCAGGGTTAGTAGAACTGAGACAGACATATCAGGGTTAGTAGAACTGAGACAGACATATCAGGATTAGAGTTAGTAGGACTGAGACAGACACATCAGGGTTAGTAGAACTGAGACAGACATATCAGGGTCAGAGTTAGTAGGACTGAGACAGACATATCAGGGTTAGAGTTAGTAGGACTGAGACAGACATATCAGTGTTAGAGTTAGTAGAACTGAGACAGACATATCAGGGTTAGTAGAACTGAGACAGACATATCAGGATTAGTAGAACTGAGACAGACATATCAGAGTTAGAGTTAGTAGAACTGAGACAGACATATCAGAGTTAGTAGGACTGAGACAGACATATCAGGGTTAGTAGAACTGAGACAGACATATCAGGGTTAGAGTTAGTAGGACTGAGACAGACATATCAGAGTTAGAGTTAGTAGGACTGAGACAGACATATCAGAGTTAGAGTTAGTAGGACTGAGACAAACATATCAGAGTTAGAGTTAGTAGGACTGAGACAGACATATCAGAGTTAGAGTTAGTAGGACTGAGACAGACATATCAGAGTTAGAGTTAGTAGGACTGAGACAGACATATCAGGGTTAGTAGAACTGAGACAGACATATCAGGGTTAGTAGAACTGAGACAGACATATCAGGATTAGAGTTAGTAGGACTGAGACAGACACATCAGGGTTAGTAGGACTGAGACAGACATATCAGGATTAGTAGAACTGAGACAGACATATCAGGATTAGTAGAACTGAGACAGACATATCAGAGTTAGAGTTAGTAGAACTGAGACAGACATATCAGAGTTAGTAGGACTGAGACAGACATATCAGGGTTAGTAGAACTGAGACAGACATATCAGGGTTAGAGTTAGTAGAACTGAGACAGACATATCGGAGTTAGAGTTAGTAGGACTGAGACAGACATATCAGAGTTAGAGTTAGTAGGACTGAGACAGACATATCAGGGTTAGTAGAACTGAGACAGACATATCAGGGTTAGTAGAACTGAGACAGACATATCAGTATTAGAGTTAGTAGGACTGAGACAGACACATCAGGGTTAGTAGAACTGAGACAGACATATCAGGGTCAGAGTTAGTAGGACTGAGACAGACATATCAGGGTTAGAGTTAGTAGGACTGAGACAGACATATCAGTGTTAGAGTTAGTAGAACTGAGACAGACATATCAGGGTTAGTAGAACTGAGACAGACATATCAGGATTAGTAGAACTGAGACAGACATATCAGAGTTAGAGTTAGTAGAACTGAGACAGACATATCAGAGTTAGTAGGACTGAGACAGACATATCAGGGTTAGTAGAACTGAGACAGACATATCAGGGTTAGAGTTAGTAGAACTGAGACAGACATATCGGAGTTAGAGTTAGTAGGACTGAGACAGACATATCAGAGTTAGAGTTAGTAGGACTGAGACAGACATATCAGAGTTAGAGTTAGTAGGACTGAGACAAACATATCAGAGTTAGAGTTAGTAGGACTGAGACAGACATATCAGAGTTAGAGTTAGTAGGACTGAGACAGACATATCAGAGTTAGAGTTAGTAGGACTGAGACAGACATATCAGGGTTAGTAGAACTGAGACAGACATATCAGGGTTAGTAGAACTGAGACAGACATATCAGGATTAGAGTTAGTAGGACTGAGACAGACACATCAGGGTTAGTAGAACTGAGACAGACATATCAGGGTCAGAGTTAGTAGGACTGAGACAGACATATCAGGGTTAGAGTTAGTAGGACTGAGACAGACATATCAGTGTTAGAGTTAGTAGAACTGAGACAGACATATCAGGGTTAATAGAACTGAGACAGGCATATCAGGATTAGTAGAACTGAGACAGACATATCAGAGTTAGAGTTAGTAGGACTGAGACAGACATATCAGGGTTAGTAGAACTGAGACAGACATATCAGGGTTAGTAGAACTGAGACAGGCATATCAGAGTTAGTAGGACTGAGACAGACATATCAGAGTTAGAGTTAGTAGGACTGAGACAGGCATATCAGGGTTAGTAGGAATGAGACAGACATATCAGAGTTTGAGTTATTAGGACTGAGACAGACATATCAGGGTTAGAGTTAGTAGGACTGAGACAGACATATCAGGGTTAGTAGGACTGAGACAGACATATCAGGGTTAGAGTTAGTGGGACTGAGACAGACATATCAGGGTTAGAGTTAGTAGGACTGAGACAGACATATCAGGGTTAGAGTTAGTAGGACTGAGACAGACATATCAGAGTTAGTAGGACTGAGACAGACATATCAGGGTCAGAGTTAGTAGGACTGAGACAGACATATCAGGGTTAGAGTTAGTAGAACTGAGACAGACATATCAGGGTTAGTAGAACTGAGACAGACATATCAGGGTTAGTAGGACTGAGACAGACATATCAGGGTTAGAGTTAGTGGGATTGAGACAGACATATCAGGGTTAGAGTTAGTAGGACTGAGACAGACATATCAGGGTTAGTAGGACTGAGACAGACATATCAGGGTTAGAGTTAGTAGAACTGAGACAGACATATTAGGGTTAGAGTTAGTAGGACTGAGACAGACATATCAGGGTTAGAGTTAGTAGGACTGACACAAACATATCAGAGTTAGAGTTAGTAGGACTGAGACAGACATATCAGAGTTAGTAGGACTGAGACAGACATATCAGGGTTAGTAGAACTGAGACAGACATATCAGGGTTAGAGTTAGTAGGACTTAGACAGACATATCAGGGTTAGAGTTAGTAGAACTGAGACAGACATATTAGGGTTAGAGTTAGTAGAACTGAGACAGACATATCAGGGTTAGAGTTAGTAGGACTGAGACAGACATATCAGGGTTAGAGTTAATAGGACTGAGACAAACATATCAGAGTTAGAGTTAGTAGGACTGAGACAGACATATCAGAGTTAGTAGGACTGAGACAGACATATCAGGGTTAGAGTTAGTAGAACTGAGACAGACATATCAGGGTTAGAGTTAGTAGAACTGAGACAGACATATCAGGGTTAGAGTTAGTAGGACTGAGACAGACATATCAGGGTTAGAGTTAGTAGGACTGAGACAAACATATCAGAGTTAGAGTTAGTAGGACTGAGACAGACATATCAGCGTTATAGTTAGTAGAACTGAGACAGACATATCAGGGTTAGAGTTAGTAGGACTGAGACAGACATATCAGAGTTAGAGTTAGTAGGACTGAGACAGACATATCAGGGTTAGAGTTAGTAGGACTGAGACAAACATATCAGAGTTAGAGTTAGTAGAACTGAGACAGGCATATCAGGGTTAGAGTTAGTAGAACTGAGACAGACATATCAGGGTTAGAGTTAGTAGGACTGAGACAGACATATCAGGGTTAGAGTTAGTAGGACTGAGACAAACATATCAGAGTTAGAGTTAGTAGAACTGAGACAGACATATCAGGGTTAGAGTTAGTAGGACTGAGACAGACATATCAGGGTTAGAGTTAGTAGGACTGAGACAGACATATCAGAGTTAGTAGGACTGAGACAGACATATCAGGATTAGTAGAACTGAGACAGACATATCAGGATTAGTAGAACTGAGACAGACATATCAGAGTTAGAGTTAGTAGGACTGAGACAGACATATCAGAGTTAGAGTTAGTAGAACTGAGACAGACATATCAGAGTTAGTAGGACTGAGACAGACATATCAGGGTTAGTAGAACTGAGACAGACATATCAGGGTTAGAGTTAGTAGAACTGAGACAGACATATCAGAGTTAGAGTTAGTAGGACTGAGACAGACATATCAGAGTTAGAGTTAGTAGGACTGAGACAGACATATCAGAGTTAGAGTTAGTAGGACTGAGACAAACATATCAGAGTTAGAGTTAGTAGGACTGAGACAGACATATCAGAGTTGGAGTTAGTAGGACTGAGACAGACATATCAGAGTTAGAGTTAGTAGGACTGAGACAGACATATCAGGGTTAGTAGAACTGAGACAGACATATCAGGGTTAGTAGAACTGAGACAGACATATCAGGGTTAGTAGAAATGAGACAGACATATTAGGATTAGAGTTAGTAGGACTGAGACAGACACATCAGGGTTAGTAGAACTGAGACAGACATATCAGGGTCAGAGTTAGTAGGACTGAGACAAACATATCAGAGTTAGAGTTAGTAGGACTGAGACAGACATATCAGAGTTAGAGTTAGTAGGACTGAGACAGACATATCAGAGTTAGAGTTAGTAGGACTGAGACAGACATATCAGGGTTAGTAGAACTGAGACAGACATATCAGGGTTAGTAGAACTGAGACAGACATATCAGGATTAGAGTTAGTAGGACTGAGACAGACACATCAGGGTTAGTAGGACTGAGACAGACATATCAGGATTAGTAGAACTGAGACAGACATATCAGGATTAGTAGAACTGAGACAGACATATCAGAGTTAGAGTTAGTAGAACTGAGACAGACATATCAGAGTTAGTAGGACTGAGACAGACATATCAGGGTTAGTAGAACTGAGACAGACATATCAGGGTTAGAGTTAGTAGAACTGAGACAGACATATCGGAGTTAGAGTTAGTAGGACTGAGACAGACATATCAGAGTTAGAGTTAGTAGGACTGAGACAGACATATCAGGGTTAGTAGAACTGAGACAGACATATCAGGGTTAGTAGAACTGAGACAGACATATCAGGATTAGAGTTAGTAGGACTGAGACAGACACATCAGGGTTAGTAGAACTGAGACAGACATATCAGGGTCAGAGTTAGTAGGACTGAGACAGACATATCAGGGTTAGAGTTAGTAGGACTGAGACAGACATATCAGTGTTAGAGTTAGTAGAACTGAGACAGACATATCAGGGTTAGTAGAACTGAGACAGACATATCAGGATTAGTAGAACTGAGACAGACATATCAGAGTTAGAGTTAGTAGAACTGAGACAGACATATCAGAGTTAGTAGGACTGAGACAGACATATCAGGGTTAGTAGAACTGAGACAGACATATCAGGGTTAGAGTTAGTAGAACTGAGACAGACATATCGGAGTTAGAGTTAGTAGGACTGAGACAGACATATCAGAGTTAGAGTTAGTAGGACTGAGACAGACATATCAGAGTTAGAGTTAGTAGGACTGAGACAAACATATCAGAGTTAGAGTTAGTAGGACTGAGACAGACATATCAGAGTTAGAGTTAGTAGGACTGAGACAGACATATCAGAGTTAGAGTTAGTAGGACTGAGACAGACATATCAGGGTTAGTAGAACTGAGACAGACATATCAGGGTTAGTAGAACTGAGACAGACATATCAGGATTAGAGTTAGTAGGACTGAGACAGACACATCAGGGTTAGTAGAACTGAGACAGACATATCAGGGTCAGAGTTAGTAGGACTGAGACAGACATATCAGGGTTAGAGTTAGTAGGACTGAGACAGACATATCAGTGTTAGAGTTAGTAGAACTGAGACAGACATATCAGGGTTAATAGAACTGAGACAGGCATATCAGGATTAGTAGAACTGAGACAGACATATCAGAGTTAGAGTTAGTAGGACTGAGACAGACATATCAGGGTTAGTAGAACTGAGACAGACATATCAGGGTTAGTAGAACTGAGACAGGCATATCAGAGTTAGTAGGACTGAGACAGACATATCAGAGTTAGAGTTAGTAGGACTGAGACAGGCATATCAGGGTTAGTAGGAATGAGACAGACATATCAGAGTTTGAGTTATTAGGACTGAGACAGACATATCAGGGTTAGAGTTAGTAGGACTGAGACAGACATATCAGGGTTAGTAGGACTGAGACAGACATATCAGGGTTAGAGTTAGTGGGACTGAGACAGACATATCAGGGTTAGAGTTAGTAGGACTGAGACAGACATATCAGGGTTAGAGTTAGTAGGACTGAGACAGACATATCAGAGTTAGTAGGACTGAGACAGACATATCAGGGTCAGAGTTAGTAGGACTGAGACAGACATATCAGGGTTAGAGTTAGTAGAACTGAGACAGACATATCAGGGTTAGTAGAACTGAGACAGACATATCAGGGTTAGTAGGACTGAGACAGACATATCAGGGTTAGAGTTAGTGGGATTGAGACAGACATATCAGGGTTAGAGTTAGTAGGACTGAGACAGACATATCAGGGTTAGTAGGACTGAGACAGACATATCAGGGTTAGAGTTAGTAGAACTGAGACAGACATATTAGGGTTAGAGTTAGTAGGACTGAGACAGACATATCAGGGTTAGAGTTAGTAGGACTGACACAAACATATCAGAGTTAGAGTTAGTAGGACTGAGACAGACATATCAGAGTTAGTAGGACTGAGACAGACATATCAGGGTTAGTAGAACTGAGACAGACATATCAGGGTTAGAGTTAGTAGGACTTAGACAGACATATCAGGGTTAGAGTTAGTAGAACTGAGACAGACATATTAGGGTTAGAGTTAGTAGAACTGAGACAGACATATCAGGGTTAGAGTTAGTAGGACTGAGACAGACATATCAGGGTTAGAGTTAATAGGACTGAGACAAACATATCAGAGTTAGAGTTAGTAGGACTGAGACAGACATATCAGAGTTAGTAGGACTGAGACAGACATATCAGGGTTAGAGTTAGTAGAACTGAGACAGACATATCAGGGTTAGAGTTAGTAGAACTGAGACAGACATTTCAGGGTTAGAGTTAGTAGGACTGAGACAGACATATCAGGGTTAGAGTTAGTAGGACTGAGACAAACATATCAGAGTTAGAGTTAGTAGGACTGAGACAGACATATCAGGGTTATAGTTAGTAGAACTGAGACAGACATATCAGGGTTAGAGTTAGTAGGACTGAGACAGACATATCAGGGTTAGAGTTAGTAGGACTGAGACAGACATATCAGAGTTAGAGTTAGTAGGACTGAGACAGACATATCAGGGTTAGAGTTAGTAGGACTGAGACAAACATATCAGAGTTAGAGTTAGTAGAACTGAGACAGGCATATCAGGGTTAGAGTTAGTAGAACTGAGACAGACATATCAGGGTTAGAGTTAGTAGGACTGAGACAGACATATCAGGGTTAGAGTTAGTAGGACTGAGACAAACATATCAGAGTTAGAGTTAGTAGAACTGAGACAGACATATCAGGGTTAGAGTTAGTAGGACTGAGACAGACATATCAGGGTTAGAGTTAGTAGGACTGAGACAGACATATCAGAGTTAGTAGGACTGAGACAGACATATCAGGATTAGTAGAACTGAGACAGACATATCAGGATTAGTAGAACTGAGACAGACATATCAGAGTTAGAGTTAGTAGGACTGAGACAGACATATCAGAGTTAGAGTTAGTAGAACTGAGACAGACATATCAGAGTTAGTAGGACTGAGACAGACATATCAGGGTTAGTAGAACTGAGACAGACATATCAGGGTTAGAGTTAGTAGAACTGAGACAGACATATCAGAGTTAGAGTTAGTAGGACTGAGACAGACATATCAGAGTTAGAGTTAGTAGGACTGAGACAGACATATCAGAGTTAGAGTTAGTAGGACTGAGACAAACATATCAGAGTTAGAGTTAGTAGGACTGAGACAGACATATCAGAGTTGGAGTTAGTAGGACTGAGACAGACATATCAGAGTTAGAGTTAGTAGGACTGAGACAGACATATCAGGGTTAGTAGAACTGAGACAGACATATCAGGGTTAGTAGAACTGAGACAGACATATCAGGGTTAGTAGAAATGAGACAGACATATTAGGATTAGAGTTAGTAGGACTGAGACAGACACATCAGGGTTAGTAGAACTGAGACAGACATATCAGGGTCAGAGTTAGTAGGACTGAGACAGACATATCAGGGTTAGAGTTAGTAGGACTGAGACAGACATATCAGTGTTAGAGTTAGTAGAACTGAGACAGACATATCAGGGTTAATAGAACTGAGACAGGCATATCAGGATTAGTAGAACTGAGACAGACATATCAGAGTTAGAGTTAGTAGGACTGAGACAGACATATCAGGGTTAGTAGAACTGAGACAGACATATCAGGGTTAGTAGAACTGAGACAGGCATATCAGAGTTAGTAGGACTGAGACAGACATATCAGAGTTAGAGTTAGTAGGACTGAGACAGACATATCAGGGTTAGTAGGAATGAGACAGACATATCAGAGTTTGAGTTATTAGGACTGAGACAGACATATCAGGGTTAGAGTTAGTAGGACTGAGACAGACATATCAGGGTTAGTAGGACTGAGACAGACATATCAGGGTTAGAGTTAGTGGGACTGAGACAGACATATCAGGGTTAGAGTTAGTAGGACTGAGACAGACATATCAGGGTTAGAGTTAGTAGGACTGAGACAGACATATCAGGGTCAGAGTTAGTAGGACTGAGACAGACATATCAGGGTTAGAGTTAGTAGAACTGAGACAGACATATCAGGGTTAGTAGAACTGAGACAGACATATCAGGGTTAGTAGAACTGAGACAGACATATCAGGGTCAGAGTTAGTAGAACTGAGACAGACATATCAGGGTTAGAGTTAGTAGAACTGAGACAGACATATCAGGGTTAGCGTTAGTAGGACTGAGACAGGCATATCAGGGTTAGTAGAACTGAGACAGACATATCAGGGTTAGTAGAACTGAGACAGACATATCAGGGTTAATAGAACTGAGACAGACATATCAGGGTTAGAGTTAGTAGAACTGAGACAGACATATCAGGGTTATAGTTAGTAGAACTGAGACAGACATATCAGGGTTAGTAGAACTGAGACAGACATATCAGGGTTAGAGTTAGTAGGACTGAGACAGACATATCAGGGTTAGAGTTAGTAGGACTGAGACAGACATATCAGAGTTAGTAGGACTGAGACAGACATACCAGGATTAGAGTTAGTAGATCTGAGACAGACATATCAGGGTAGTAGAACTGAGACAGACATACCAGGATTAGAGTTAGTAGAACTGAGACAGACATATCAGGGTTAGTAGAACTGAGACAGACATATCAGGGTTAGTAGAACTGAGACAGACATATCAGGATTAGAGTTAGTAGAACTGAGACAGACACATCAGGGTTAGAGTTAGTAGGACTGAGACAGACATGTCAGGGTTAGTAGAACTGAGACAGACATATCAGGGTTAGTAGAACTGAGACAGACATATCAGGGTTAGTAGAACTGAGACAGACATATCAGGGTTAGTAGAACTGAGACAGCCATAGATCTAGATGAGATAGATGTACAGTTTCAGACACGATCGCTGCTGAGCAAAATACATGAGTAAACTTTAATATTTAATCTAAAGACGGATCCATGTG